>NC_090445.1:409261997-409504497 GCF_031143425.1 Pleurodeles waltl
CAGTCCCCAGATTTCACTCCATCTGTCACACAGTTCTTGCAAAGTCTTTCAGTTTTCCTTTGGTTGCCTCCTTTCTCTGACTCGTTCTATCTAGTTGGGTGTCAAAAACTAGGCTGAAGTCCCCTCCTAAAACCGTAAGGGCCTGGGTTGAGGTTGCAAGGAGCTCTCCCACCCTGCCCAGTGTTGCCATCTTCACCCCTGGTGGAGCATAAACATTCAGTAGTAATACAGCCCTTCTCTCCCATTCCCCTTCCAAGGCAGCATAGCAACCATTAGTCCATGTGTGGATCATGTGAAACGGGACCAACCTTCTGAGAAGTATTACTACCCCCCTGAGACTGAGGTATATTGTGTAGAGCAGGCTATTCTATACCATCCTCTCACCAGACTACTGAGTTGAGTGTCTATAAGATGCGTCCAATGCAAGAACACTCTAACTGTTTTGTATCTGTTGAGTGCCTTGATGATCAGCCCTCTCTTCACTTTCTTACCCAATCCATTAACATTTCATACTAACAATGTTAGTTACTGGGATCACGTCATGTTGACCAAGATTCCTCTATTTCCCCGTTTCTCTCATCATTGAAGCCTCCCTGTTCCTCAGCTACTCTAGTAAACTGATACTCTGGTGCATTATAAATTACTCTGTGAACATCCCCCCACCCTATCTTACCGTGATCTTTCAGTTGACCACCCCCCCAATTCACAGTTTGTATGATCCTTAAACAACATATGAACTGTTTGCCGTCTTGTGGCTGGGGCATACTTATTGGCGGTGATAGCCACCAGCAAGTCTCAGTCTCTGCGGCCCAGGGGCATAACTAGTAAAATGTACTTGCATGTGGACCCCGCTGTCCCAGTAAAAGGTTGGGAAAGAGGGGGTCCCCGGTGTCAGCGTGCGTTCTTTCCTTTGTTCACGGGCAGGTATCTCTGTATCCTGGCAGTCTAATGTAGTCCAGTGAAGGCCTGTTAGCTTTGCTCATCCTAAATCTGTAGCTGTCGTCGGGTGAGCTTTCACAGCTGTTCTTTTTTGTGTCTGTTCCTGTTGCATTGTGTGCACAGCCACTCTTTCCAGTGCCAGTGTCCTGCATTTATTATTGGCCAGAGCTGTGTTGGTTATTCTTATCTCTTGCATTACTTTTTTCTGTCCTCCTTTACTTATTCCTTGTATAGGAGTGACTTTGCCATTCTTTTTTTTTCAGCGTCTGGTTGGTGCTGGTTTCCACTCTCCAGTGTTCATTGTGATTGGCAGCGGATTCAACCATAGTCCCATCCATTCCAACCATGCGAGCGCCTCCGGAGCTGTTACAAAGAAATGTGTCTTTTCACTGTGTGCAATTCTCAACTTTGCTGCGAACATGAGCGAGTATTTTAGCCCCAGTTGTTGCAATGTTTTTTTTTAACTGGCACAGATGTTTCTCTCTGGTGCTGGACCTGTGTGGTATAATCCGAATAGAGGTGTACCTTGCATCCGTTCTGTGTCCAGGGCCTATGCTTCCTTGCACTTTGCAAAATTACATCCCTGCTGCAGAAATTAATGAGGCGTATTATAATGGGTTATTGTTCTGCTCACAGCACCAGTGGTTTCACGGGCACTCGCTGGGCTCTCTCGACTGCAAAATATTTGGATGGTTATCCATTATGTACAGTTTCAGCTAGCCAGTTTTCTGCCATTAGTTCCACACTAGGTCCCTCTGTTCCCACAGGTACCCCTACCAGGTGCACATTAAGCCTGCGGGCCCTACTTTTCACGTCTTCTACCCGGTCCGCCAGTATCTTCACTTCCTTCTCCATGCATGCACATCTCGTCACTAGGTCTTTGACAGTCGGGTGTATGATGAAAAGTTGTATTTCAGTCTCTTGAACTCTCTCAGTCAGTTTCCTATGATCCTCTCGCAGTAACTCTACCTTCCTGACTACCATTGCGGTTTCTCTGTCTCTAGTGTCTGCTTAGTGTCTGTTTGGCCAAGGTGTTCCCTGAGTTTCCTATCTGTTCTGGGGCCACTGTCACTAGAGCTGCCATTTTTGACTGCGTGCTGCCCCGTGGTGCTCTGTTTCTGTCCATCCCTTCAGGGGTTCTGAGTAAGGCTCACCAATGCGGCCCGCAACATTTTTTTCTGCTGCAGAAGGAGGTGATGGGGGAAAACAACTCACAGGGGGTCATTCTTACTTTGGCGGGCGGCAGAGGCCGCCCGCCAAAGTAACCCCGTCAGAACACCGCACCGCGGTCGAAAGACCGCTGCAGTGATTCTGAGATTTCCTCTGGGCCGGCGGGCGCTCTCCAAAAGAGCGCCCGCCGGCCCAGAGGAAATGCCCCTGCAACGAGGACGCCGGCTCAGAATTGAGCCGGCGTAGTTGCAGGGGTGCGACGGGTGCAGTTTGCACCCGTCGCGTATTTCAGTGTCTGCATTGCAGACACTGAAATACACAGTGGGGCCCTCTTACGGGGGCCCCTGCAGTGCCCATGCCATTGGCATGGGCACTGCAGGGGCCCCCATGGGCCCCGCGGCAGCCCCTACCGCCATCCTGTTCCTGGCGGGAGACCCGCCAGGAACAGGATGGCGGTAGGGGGTGTCAGAATCCCCACTCCGCCGCCATGGAGGATTCCCCCGAGCAGCGGGAAGTCGGCGGGAGACCGCCGACTTTCCGCTTCTGACCGCGGCTGAACCGCCGCGGTCAGAATGCTCGTGGGAGCACCGCCAGCCTGTTGGCGGTGCTCCCGTGGTCGGTGGCCCTGGCGGCCACCGGCCGCCAGGGTCAGAATGACCCCCACAATGTCCACTCTGTTATGAGCATTGTCTCCCTGCCAATTTCTGTATTGCGTCCTCAAGCTGTACTCCCACAGCATCTGGGTAACCTATCCCCATGTCTTAGCATGAACAAGTGCTTTTTCTGCTGGGTTAGATTTAAAGGCAGTGCCGGCGCCGAGGTGGGGAAGGGAGCTACAGCCTGCCATCCTAGTCTCCAAGTATCCCCAGTTGCCTACAAGTTGCATACTTTGGGGATTATCTGGATCGTCAGTTCCCCTTTATGCTTGTGTGTAAGTCAATCCCCCTCGTTCAGGTCCCACAGGTATTATTGGGGAATGCCCCAGCGATGTTCTTCACAGTTGTGGCAGGCCCCAAGCCTTCCCCGAGGCCCCCACTGCTCTGTCTCAGACCACTGAATCAGTACAATCAGTACAATCACCTCTGTCTCCTTTTTTAAGCGGCCTGGATAAGGGCCCAGCGACTCCCCTTTTCCCAGCACTCCCAATCAAAAGTGTTGTGTGTGTGTCTGTCAACCCCCTGCCTCTGGGGAACAGACATGCCTTCTTGATTGCTTTCTTGATTGCTTATAAGGATCCTTCATTGCCACAGGCTGTGTGATGCAGCCCTTTCAAGTTCATGCTTCAGACTTGGCAGTGTTCACCCGCTGGGCCCGCAGCCGCAAGCAGCATCTTCGGAGAGAGTGGACCAGCCATTTAACAGAGATGGGGCTCAAGGTTTTGTCCTCCAACCGTTCTTTTCTTCCTGTTGTTCTCCCTGCACTCCACCTCCATCTCAGCATCTTGATGGGTGGTTCGGCAGGTTGCTCCCCTCTCCTAGTCTCCCGATGCCTCGCTCCGTGCATGGAGAGGCCTCGCAATTTGCCATCTTGCTTGTACGTGAACTTTGTATCAGCGTTGTTGGACCTGGCTTTTTGACAGGGACATCCCCAAACTTTTTGCCTCCTTCCTCCTATTTTTTCTGACCTGTTGTTGTTGGCTTTTGACCTCTGGGCACTTTACCACTGCTAACCAGTGCTAAAGTGCATATGCTCTCTGTGTAAATTGTACTACTAATTGGTTTATCCATGATTGACTATTTAATTTACTTATAAGTCCCTGGTAGAGTGCACTACATGTGCCTAGGGCAGGTAGATTAAATGCTACTAGGGGGCCTGCAGCACTGGTTGTGCCACCCACCTCAGTAGCCCCTTAACCTTGTCTCAGGCCTGCCATTGCAAGGCCTGTGTGTGCAGTTTCACTGCCACTTCGACTTGGCATTTAAAGGTACTTGCCAAGCCTAGAACTCCCCTTTTTCTATACATAAGTCACCCCTAATGTGTGCCCTAGGTAACCCCTAGAGCAGGGTGCTGTGTGGGTAAAAGGCAGGACATTTACTTGCATGGTTATATGTCCTGGTAGTGTAAAACTCCTAAATTCGTGTTTACACTACTGTGAGGCCTGCTCCCTCCATAGGCTAACATTGGGGCTGCTCTCATACATTGTTGAAGTGGCAGCTGCTGATCTGAAAGGAGCAGGAAGGTCATATTTAGTATGGCCAGAATGGTAATATAAAATCCTGCTGACTGGTGAAGTCGGATTTAATATTACTATTCTAGAAATGCCACTTTTAGAAAGTGAGCATTTCTTTGCACTAAAATCTTGTTGTGCCCTTCCATCCACGTCTGGCTAGGTTTAGTTGACAGCTCCTTGTGCATTCACTCAGACACACCCCAAACACGGGGTACTCAGCCTCACTTGCATACATCTGCATTTTGAATGGGTCTTCCTGGGCTGGGAGGGTGGAGGGCCTGCCCTCACACATAGGACTGCCACACCCCCTACTGGGACTCTGACAGACAGGATTGAACTGAAAGGGGGCTTGGTGCATTTCTTAGAGACTCTTTGAAGTCACCCCCACTTCAAAGGCACAACTTAGTATAAAACAGGGCCTCTGCCCTACCTCATCAGACACTTGCTGGAGAAGAAACCTGAACCAGAAACTACATCCTGCCAAGAAGAACTGCCTGGCTGCTCAAAGGACTCACCTGTCTGCTTTTCTACAAAGGACTGCTGCCTTGCTGTTGGCCTGCGGCCTTACTGAACTCTTGTCTGGCTGTAAAAGTGCTCTCCAAGGGCTTGGATAGAGCTTGCCTCCTGTTCCCTGAAGTCTCAGACCAAAAAGACTTCTCTCTTCCTCTTGGACGCTCCGTGCGCCGAACTTTTCGACGCACAGCTTGTTCCGCGGCAAGAAAAACGCCGCACTCCGACGCTGATCAACGCGACGTCTTCGGGACGACCGAAACTTTGACGCACGGCCTCGCAAGGACAACGCCGCCCGACTTCCCGGGAGAAATCGACGCAACGCCTGCCGTGAGATCAAAACTTTGACGCACGGCCTCGCAAGGACAACGCCGCCCGACTCCACAGGAGAAATCGACGCGACGCCTGCCGTGAGATAGAAACTTTGACGCACGGCCTCGCGAGGACAACGCCGCCCGACTTTTCAGGAGAAATCGACGCGACGCCTGCCGTGAGATCAAAACTTTGACGCACGGCCTCGCAAGGACAACGCCGCCCGACTCCGCAGGAGAAATCGACGCAACGCCTGCCGTGAGATCGAAACTTCAACACGCGGCCCCGCAGAACGACGCACAGCTGGAAAACAAGCAGGAAAATCCACGCACAGACCCGGGACATCTGGTACTCCCCGCAAACCACAGTAAGAGACTGTCCGCGCGCCGGAAGACGGCGCCTGACTCCCCGCGTGGAAAATAACGACGCAAGTCCATGTGTGCTGAGGAGAAATCGACGCACACACCAGTTTTCCACGCACCTCTTCTCCTGTGGCCCTCTGAGGAGATTTTCCACCAGAAACCAGGTACTTTGTGTTTGAAAGAGACTTTGTTTACTTTCTAAAGACTTAAGACACTCTCTATCACTTTTCAGTGATATCTTTACAAATTCGTATTGCAACTTTGATCGTTTTGACCTGAAGATCCCCAGATAAATATTATATATTTTTCTAAACACTGTGTGGTGTATTTTTGTGGTGTTATGCTATGGTGTTGTATGATTTATTGCACAAATGCTTTACACATTGCCTTCTAAGTTAAGCCTGACTGCTCGTGCCAAGCTACCGGAGGGTGAGCACAGGCTGATTTTGGATTGTGTGTGACTTACCCTGACTAGAGTGAGGGTTCTTGCTTGGACAGAGGGCAACCTGACTGCCAACCAAGAACCCCATTTCTAACAAGCGTCTTTGTTAGAAATGGGCTTTCTGGTTGGCTAGGGTATGCATCTAAGCCAGGCAGAACCCACCCACTCTAGTCAGGGCGAGGGTGGTCACACATCCAGGATAACCCCTGCTCATCCCCTTGTTAGCTTGGCAGGAGCAGTCAGGCACAGGCACAGCGGGGGCACCTGGGAAAGCGCAGTCGTTGCGCTTACTCCCCGGGCTCCTCGCGCTCGCTCTATCCGACAGAGAGGGGAAAGGGGAAGCCTGTCCACCGGATGATGCAGGGGCGCTGGTGCGCAGGAGGACATACGCCAAGCGCTCTTCACGTGCTTGCAATGTAGGACCAAAAATAAACCGCTCTTCACATGCTACTGCAGGAATGCAGCGCTCTGCATGCGCTGAAGGAAAAATAAAGTAAGGAGCTACACTCAGCTCTCCCCACACACTGGGCTCTATGGTAACACTCAGAGGGGGCGCGAAGGCAGGATGTAGTGGGCAGGAAGACCAGAACTCCACAGGCAGGCAGAGGCAATCTCCACAACCAACCCAGCAAGGCCAGTCCAGCCCAAGCCTAGGGGGCAGCTACTCAGCAGAGCAACAAGCAGAAAAGCTATCCTGATGAGTCAGTTGTGCCACATAGCAGAAGCCAGGCAGCAGGGCAACAACCACAAGAGCAGTCCAGAGGAGTCCTTTGTGCAGTCCAGTAGCCACTCTGGCAGGGGTTCAGTCCCAGTTCCAAAAGTGCTCTAAGACATGGGGAAAAACCCCTGTACTTATACTCATTTTGCGCAACTGTTATAAAGGGGGGAGAAGAGGTTCCAACCAGTCCTAACTAGTTCTAGGAGTGTCCCCTCTCTCCTCCAGCACAGGCTCCAGACATCAGTGGGGGGTAAACGAGCCCTTGGTGTGAGGAAAGGGCACACAGCCTTCACAAATGCAGGTGTGCCCCACCTCTCGTTCTCTCAGCTCAGGAAGTTCGGTATGCAGATGCACCTTTGTGACACCTCCACCCTCCTTGAGTACAGGCTGTCTGAAAAGTATGGACAAAGCCCCGCTGTCACTCTGCCCCAGATTGGAGTCAAGCTGCAAATCACCAGAGTTATAAGCACAGAGTAATGCCTACTTTCTAGAAGTGGCATTTCTATAATAGAAATAAAAAATCCATCTACACCAGCAAGCAGCATAGTAGGGCATTTCCAATGCAATCCTATGAGAGGGCAGCACTCACAGCAGTGAGAAACCAAATAGGCTGTTTGTCACTACCAGGACATGCCACACAACTAGCACCCTGCCCATAGGGCTAGCTAAGACCTACCTTAGGGGTGACTTATATGTAGGACAGGACTGGCAAGTAAATTTGGATGCCAGGTCCCTGTGGCAGTAAACTGCGCACCCAGGTCTGGCGCTAGCAGGCCTGAGACAGGTTTGAAAAGCTACTTCTGTGGGTAGCGCAAATAGCGCTGCAGGCCCACTAGTAACATTTAATTTACAGGCTATGGGTATAGGGATACCACTGTACAAGGGACTTATGGGTAAATTAAATGGCCCAATCAGATATAAGCCAGTCATTCCAAGTTTACAAGGGAGAGCACATGCACTTTAGCACTGATCAGCAGTGATAAAGTGACCAGAGTCATAACATCAGCAAAAATGGTCCAATAAAATAGGAGAGGAAGGCATAAAGTTTGGGGAATTACCCTGTAAAAAGGACCAGGTCCAACAGTCTTCAAACCTTATCCCAGTATAGCCAGCCTAGTTTTCAGGGGATGCTACGCCATCGGACGGGCCCCCTATGGAGCAGGGGGTCCTGTCCCACTGCCACAGAGACACAGAGCCCACGTTGAACAGGATTTACGGCCCTCGAGGTCCCCGAATAGTGGGAGCTTACCGCAGCAGGTCTATCCTCGTGCCCTTTCAGGCCTCGCCAAGGAGAGTACTTCATTTTAGGTGGTGGTGATGTGTAACAATAGAATATGATAAATTGGCTATGTACTCAAACTATCTATAGACGTGACAAAGAATCCCTTTTAACAAATAGCCATTTGATCCATATTGTTGTACTAGTTGGGCCTAGGCAGAGCATAAAGAGTGTTAGTGGAGCTTGATGTACCATGTTTGGAAGCTCTGTGTCATTCAGAAGTGGAAGAGGAGAGTACAAGTCAGTCAATCAGAAGAGGAAAGAACAGGTGTTCATAAAATAGGTAAGTAAAAAACAACGCAAAACTGAACCTACTCCACTTCCCTTCTCTTCTCTTCAGCAATGTACACCTCCCGTCGCCCTTTTCATAAGCAGAGCGTACAGAGCAGGTGTGGCAAAGTGGTCTCTGGCCTAAGAAACATTTGTTGTTATAAGTAGATGTAGGATTACCAAAATATTTGGAGCGAAGTCTAAAACTTTAAACATAGATGAGGTTGATTTGCAGGTAAGCAATTTATTTGTACTACCAAAAATATTTAGCAAAATTGAGAGAAATATGCTGTAAGCATATGCCCCGATTTGTATGGCATATTGGGTACTACATTGTACTTCAGAGTCCAGAGAGGCGATATGACAATGCCCTCTGTTTTTAAATGGAATATAAAAGGAGATGTTTGCTATGATGACATGTGAATGCTGATTTGGATCATCTGTGTGGAGTTCAAGATGTAATGTGAGGTGTCAAATCGGTCCAGTGTGAGATCTTAGGACCCATATCTGATGAGTGTGTATTACTCCCATGTGAACAGTGTTTTTATTCTTCTATTTTTACAGTCAAAGACCCCCATCTGCCTGGATTTTAGGATAACAAAACCTTGTGTAGACCTTAGTGGGGGAAATAGCTCAGTTTGCAAAGATAAGAAAGCCTTACTTCATGAATCTTGCTAATTTAGATCACATTAGTCCTACTTCCTGTTGTGATAGGAATGTGTATTGCGAACCCAGCTCGAAGAGCTAGCATCATTGTAGATGTCTATTTCTGATTGGAGTGTGGTAGCGATATATGCTTGGAGATCGATAGGTGTGTTGAATATTGTGGGCTTCCCTGTTTTAATTACTTTGAATCAAAATGAATGAACCTTTCAGAGTGTTTTTTAGATGGAGGAATCATTTCCTGCATGCTACAGTTTCTTCGGAGTAGTCCTGAGTAATGTTGATTTTAGACTATTCCATTGGATGTGCTGGGATTTCTCCAGGTGGGCTAGAATTACTTAGTGTGCTGGTACCGTAGGAGTCTGAAAAGCATTAGTCTTGGAGTTCTCGTGCCATTACTTGAGTCTGTGGAAAGATTATCAGAAGGAATCCTATGTAGTCTTTCAATTATGTTTCTAGTGTGATGCCCAGTGTTCTTGGTATCCAAGTCTCAAGGAATTCCTTGCATGAATTAGCATGTTTTTCAGAGTTCTCTGGTATACCAAATATTTTCAGATTCCCCTTTCAGCTGTGTCTTCCAATTAGTGCCTCGAATTTTTAATGTAGGGTGAAGATTTGTTCCTTGGATTGCGAGTTTTTGTCCTCAAGATGACTAATTCTGGTCTCTGCTTCTGATAACTTGTGTCTCAATTCCCTAAATTCTTTCCCCAGGCCATGAATTTCATTTTGCATAATTTCCGATTTCGGGTTTGTTCTTTAAGTAGACCATGAAGCACCACCAGGCACTGTAGAATAAATTCCATTTCGGGCATTGAATTTGATATGGGTTTTTATTAGAGAGTCTGGTATGGGCAGTTCAGACTTTGATCTCTTTTGGCCTGTTTTGATCTCTTTGCTTTCTTTACTTTCCTTTCTCCATGACTCTGCCATCCTGCAAAAGGATTCTTTTGGTAAGTTTTAAATCTGACAGAACAATGGGATAGTGCGCATAGGAGAAGTTTAAAGCAATTTATTAAATTGCCAAGGGTTCAATCAAGGTATTTGTTGTTGTCTGCTTTCATCTGAGCTTATCTAAACATATCTGGGCACTCACAGCGACCCAGTCACAGACGTTGTTGTGTGCCAAAGACCTCTAATGGTGAGGCAACAGTGGTAATAGTATGGACAGAAAGGCATTTTTGTATGTTCATGTTGATACAGTGTTAGTGAAAGATGTAATGGCAGCACAAAACCCCTTAGTAGCGGCAGCGGATACATTATTTGTTCTATAGAATAGGTGATACCCTCAATATTAGTGTAGAGTCTTTCCTTTGTTAGCAGAGACTTGTGAGTGCTTGTTGCACAGGGTACACATACTTTTGCCATAAGCACTGTTTATATTAAGCTTGAGTCACAGTAAGCAATTTAGGATATTGCTCACAAACATTCAGTGTGCACAATGGCTGGTTTAGGTGTTGAGGCTCCAGTTGTGGAATTCTAAGTGACCTGCGGTATAGAGAGTTGTTGATCCGCTTAGATTGACTGCCATCAGCTTCTAATCACTTGTAAAGCCATCTTTTGGTTGGACATTTGACCACTCTTTTCCAGTATCAATGCTTCTGTGTCTGCTTCTCTGGGCCTTGTGCCTAAGTGGTCACACAATGGTGGCAACTGCCTTAGGAAGACAATCCATGTGGTTCGCTCGGATTGTATGTGAATTGTTGGAGCACCTGTTGCTGCAATGACTGTTTGTGCAGTACAGGCCTATAAATGACAGAGTGCTAAAAGGGAGATAGAATGCAACTGCCAAAGTGATGCCAACAGAGGTTGACAAATGGTGGCTAATAGAGTGCTCAATCAAAATGCTAGGCCTTTTACAATTTTGATGCAGGAAGCCAGCAAGAGGGATTCTACCACGAGCGAAGCCATCCCACTTTCGTCAGGCCTATTTGTATGAGGTGGAAGAAACATATACCAATGTCAATGAAGCAGCTAGTATGGTCCACAAAGGAGAACATGTATTGTTGCAGCCACTCCCTGTGTTTAAACAACATTATAAAAAAAATAAAAAAAATAGTGGAGTCTATGTTTACATCATTTACCTGGCAAAACAAAACTGCTAGATTAGCACTGGGGACTTTATATGAAGGTTTGGAGAAAGGTGGTTTGGCACTCCCTAATTATTATTTCACATATTTTGCATACTATGGTGGTCATTACAACCTCGGCGGTCTTTTAAGAAGACCGCTGAGGGACCGCCGTGCGGAAGACCGCCAGTAGTGGCGGTTTGCCGCTCGGCGTATTATGACCGTTGGCTGCTCTCTGTCGTTTTTCCGACGGAGAGCCGCCAACAGCCATACTTGCGGGTGGCGGGGAAGTGGAGGTTGCTCCACCTCCACCGCCACACCAACAGAACACCGCCGAGCTAATCACGTCCTGTGATTCTGCGCGGCGGTGTTCTGTTGGCGGTGTGGTGTTGGCGGAGCCGCCCCCATGAACCCGTCCCCTCCCGGAGGATCGACGGAACAGGTAAGTTGATCATCCGTTAGGGGAGGGGGGTGGGGGGGGTGTTGTGTGTTGTGTGGGTGCATGGGGGTGTGCGTCTGTGTATGTAGGGGGTGTGTGAGTGCGTGTATGCTTGCTGGGGTGTTGCGTGTTTCGGAAATGTGTGCGTGAATGTGGGTGTCTGACTGTGTGTGTGGATGTTGGCATGTATGTCGGTGTGTGTGCGTGTATGTGTGTTGGTGGTGCCTGTGTGCGTGTTGGGTGTGTATGTGTAAGGTAATGTCGGGGGTCGGGGTGGGGAGGGGGGCCCTGCCACCTTTGGGAGTTGGCAGGGGTGGTGGGGGGTGTAGGGGAGGGAGTCGGGGTGGGGATGGGGGAGACCCCTATCAGTGCTAGGGAAGGAATTCCCTGGCACTGATAGTGCTTACCGCCATGGATTTCATGGCGGTTCCTACCGCTGGAAATCCACGGCGGTAAGCTGGGTCACAATACCGGCGGCGGTATTGTCACGGCCACCGGGCTGGAGACCCAGGTCTCCAGCCCTACGGTCGTCTCCGCCCTGGCGGGTGGAACGGGGAAGCGGCGGATGACCATGGCGGTAACCGCCATGGTCATAATACAAAAAAAAAGACCGCCAGCCTGTTGGCGGTCTTACCGCCGCTTTAACACCGTCCGCCAGGGTTGTAATGACCCCCTATATGTCCACATCTAATGCGAAATTTAGATTAGTAAGAATTTTTAAGAATTATTTTTTTAATCTAATATTTAGTGAATATGACATTTGAGATTCATTACAATTAACAAGGTCCCCCCAAATAGTTCTATAAAATCTTGAGTTTTTTTTTAGGAAAAGCAAGGATCTTTATATGCGATACTCAATTCCTCACATTAATGTGGCTACACCATTGATAGAACTTTCTCGGGATGCTGGGGCTAAGTTGGAACCCAATATATTGTGAAATGGGAGAGAGCTGGGTTGCGCAAGGTAGCTGATTTTCTGATCAAAGAAAGGTGGAAGAACCTGTTGGAAATTCGAGTAGCAGTTCAAGACAATTTTCTTCTTCTTTGCTCCTATAGGATTCTGGCCAGTATATTTAAAACGCTAGAGATTGGGAAGATTTTGGGTACTCAAAAATCGTAGTGGTGGTCCCTGACAGTAAACAGCCTGGTGAATGGAAAATATTACTTGCTTCCACAAAGGGTCCCGATCCCTGTCAAAAGACAATCAATAGATGGGAGAAGTATGAAGGGCTGGAACTAACTAGAAAGATGTGGGATGAATATATTAAATGTTAAGATTTTGCGAGGAGCCAGTTGGCGGAGAATGTTACTCAATAAGAAATGGCTGCTTTAGAAAACCCTGCAATTTTAGCCCAGGTTAACCCCATCTGGTCAGGCCGCTGTTTTAGATGTAATTTGGGGGCAGTCGCAAATTGGTCTCATGTAACTGGGCAGTGCGTAGTCATTCAAGAATGTTTGAAATAGGTATTTGGGTTCTTGGAAAGGGGCTGGCAGATCAAGCTGGCTTCCAGTATATGGTGGAGAGTTCTGGGTTATGATCCCGCTGCTCAATTAGCATCCAGATGTTTTTTAAAGTTGTACATTGCAACAGCAGTGGCCAGATCCTTACTACACAAAAGGTGGCAAACGCCTTTGATCCTCATGATAGTGGAGTTAGTGCCGAAAATGAAGCAGTTAAAAAATAAGGAGTGGCTGTATGCTCTTCGTTTTGAGGGGACTAAGAAATTTGATAAATTGTGGGGGCAGTTTATGGCCAAAGCCTTAGGGTAGGTTAAAGAGGTTGATTATCCTTCTTATTTTGATTCATCCTTGGTATAAATGAAATTTCTGGTTTTAAGGTTGACTTTTTGGTGCACTTTTATTGTGTTGAAATGCAGTCAGTTTTTGTATTTAAGTGCTGGTGTATTTGTATAATGGTTTGATGCTTTGGCTGCTGTAATGGATCTCAATACAAAATACAAACAAAATAAGAAGAGAACATGTATTGCAAAGAGAATATCTATGCCACCGTACTAGATCAACAGTACAGAAATGGGCTTCCTATTTTCATTCCTTTTTTGGTGCTAGATTTCTCAATTTATACTAATTAGATCATCAAGAAAGTGGTTCTGGAAGATGAAAGAATGCAGTTGAGAGGGCAAAGACACACTGAAGTGCTGTCTTCACCTACTTCTAGGGAGCACACTCATAGCTCTAAAAGCATATTGCAAAAGCAGTGCAATCACTGATCTAAGACACACCTGCTACTAAACCAACACCAACAGCATCACTTAAACCATCTGCTGCATTGGTTTTTGACAGTTCCAGGACTTGCATCAACCACGGAGGAGCAGGAAACCTATAAACAACAAACTATAACAATTATGATAATAGAGATGTTACAAGAATAAAAAATAAATTCTATGTGGATTGAGGACCATTCATTTGTTGTCAAGGAGAAATGAAACAGTGGCCCGAACTCAGCAGGCTGTGAATAAAATATCTCCTCAAAATGTGTAGAGACTGATGATAATTAAAATAGATAAATACTTCATTCCCAAAAGTGGGGAGGTTACAAAAGACACATCTCAATTGTGGGGAGTGATCATTCTCCTGGTGAAGTCCCTGAAAAAGATAATGCACTCTACATTCACAATTAAAAAGTAAAACAGATACCATAGGATTGCCACAAGAATATCTGCTGTTGTAAAAAGAAAAGAAAAAAATAGTTTTCATATTTATATGTTGTGCGCCAATAAATGTAAATAAACTAAAATGGACCAGTGTGTAAGGCACAGAACATAATCAAAGAGGACACAGCCATTTTGGCGAGGTGACTGAGTAGTGAGAAGCAAAGGCAACTAATTCAATCTTAGAGCTAACCGCAGACTTTGCAATAGACAATGTCCTCTATGTCCAAAATGGACGCTTGCATTTCCTGAAAGAACAAGAAGCCCCCAGTGCCGAACCTCTCACGTGCTATGCTTGGTGTCAATAACAATTGAAAACACTGTACTGCTTATATGTGTGGCTTTCACAGAAGAAGAGATGTAAAGAGATATGCAGATAGATGTTACTCCAGTTGTGGAAAATGGTGAATTGGATTAGTGAATGATTAATGTGATAGATGGCAGGGGCTTAGGTGAAGTTGTTTTTAATGTTCGGATGATCATTCTGGGTGCACACTTCTATGTGGCTCTCGGAATGATACCTGATTGTTCTTTTGTTAACTGCATAACATCAGCTCCTAGATCTTCTGACACCTCTCATTTTCTCTTTAGACTCAATTCTTTCCTTTTTCTTGTTTATCAAGTCTGTCTCTTTTGCGAGAATTGATATATACATGCCCCATTAACAACATCCAAGAAAATAACTCATCTCTCTGTACTTGTGTAGGAAATACTCAACGAGGCACAACCCTCTGGACTGGAAAAGGGTGATTTATTCAGAACAAGGTGCACTAGTGGTTCAATAGCAAAGCTTAACTGATTAATGCAATGGAAATGACTGGCAAAGCTAAACGTTTTGAATGTTTGGTTGATCAGTCACTTACAACAAATACAGCTAGTGTTCTGGGACAGTTATTAGATTGACCTTTAGTTAATAATACAATTATGCCGGTGTTTGCCCATCTTTTCTTCAAGGAACCTCCATGGCGCTGTTGCTGGTATTAAGTTCTGCTTCCAAGTCAGACAAGGCCAGAATGAAGTTGCAACATTTTTATGCAGTATCATTTTTATTTCTTTTAAATATGTTATTTTTGAACAGTGTATGTCTCCACTATTTTGCTTTGTAGCTTAGGTAACCTATTTGGTAGCAGTCAGTGAGTTTGTAAAAGCTGCTTGAATTGCTGTAACTTAAGCGTCATATTCCCTCCATTACAAATGTGTCATGTAATTGGTAGCAGGCGAAGGCCATGTATGGTGGGTGGTGGTCACCCATAAAGGGTTGTGGCCAGGCCCTGCTGCAAATCTCGAAGGCAGTGTATGGCAGGGGGTTGGCTGCCTGGGGGGTTTGGGTGCAGGGCTGACCCTGACCCTGACACACAGGACAGACACTGCAGCCAGCCCCATGCTGTGTGGCGTTGGCATAGTTACGTATGGTTATAATAGCTAACTTTACGGTAGAAAAACCTAGATATTCACTAAAAAAACACATTTTAAAGTGACATTATTGTTAAGTATTGTAATAGATCTTACTTTACATTTAAAAAACGTAGACATTCACAAACAAAGCCTAAAGTAACTTCTAACAGTTAGGTGAAAATGACAGTTTAAGTGTAACATTTTAAACCAAAAAAAAATAGTTAACAGAAGTAACTATAACTCACCCTGGAGCAAAATAAAAATAAAAATTAACTATTGGTCCTTTGGGACTCTCATGAGAGATTCTTACAGTTCCTGCGAGTGTCTGCGGGACCCAGCATGGCTACCTGTGGAACTCTCGTGGGAGCCAGGGCGGACCGCTGTACTCCAGCAGGAGTCTAGTGGAACTGAAAAAATTATAAAAGAGGGAGAGTCTGTGAGTTCTTGCTCACTAACGATCAAGAATCCAAGAACTTGCAACACACTGCAGACCTCCGCCTTGAAGAAAGTAGAGGCAGAAATCAGCAAATCATCAAGACGTGGAAAACCCTTAATCCCCCTCAAATGCTGTCATAGTTTGGACTCTTGCTCTAGGCACTACTGCTGGTTTAAGTATGACAGTACTTATGTTTGTAGGCGACTATGCCTATCCTACAAGTCGCAGCTGTCATCCCAACCCTTCCAGCTCACTAGCAGCACCTCACCAGAAACCCAAATAGTAAAAAGTGATTTGTGGTAGCCTTTACGCATGGACTCGAGAGTATGACATCTAAGGGAGTGTCGTGGTTAAACAGAGATTACCCCTTTCTCACAGATATGTCATGTCTCATCCAAACACAAGCAATAACGAAGATGCAGTAAAGTTTCAATAGTTTTTATTTAACACAACTGCAATCTGCGATAAGTTGCATGGGCTGCAATGATTAGGATAATGAACAGTACAAGAAACAAGAGTCATTATTACAAAGACCCCTACCATCTTGCAATAACATGAAAAGACATAAAGTGTATAATATGTCCTAATACCCTATCATGATAGGCCTAACCTCCTACCTAAAGGAGAGCTGGGTATCTTAAACCTAATCTGCCAATGCCATGTCCATGAGAGGAGCCCCCAACCCTCGTTACCTTGGAATGAGGTCTCTATCTCAGACTCCGCAGGAACACGAAGACTGAGTCAGCGTCAAGACGACGTGCAGCATCGATATCAGCGATGGTGGCGATGCATTCTGGTCGGAATCCTTCAGATTATCTGTCTAAAGTGTGATATATTTATACAGATCTACTTGGAACTCTGACGTAGGTGTGTTCCCAAACAATAGATAACAGGCATGCTTGGGGCAGCAATTTATATAAACAATTCCCTCGAAAGCATAAAGAGGGAAAGTCCCTAAATGTGAACACCTACAGTTTGTTTGTCTTTGTCACTTGATTTTGACGCCTTAACGCGGTGGCTCTGATAATGCAAATCATAACAAGTGGCCTAACTATAAACAAGGCAGCCATCTTAGAAGAATTAAATAATTAAATGGGATAAGACAGAGCAAGCTAAGTAGGTTAAAAGTCACTAGGTGACGGGGGCACGAGTCTGCAAGCCAATGGCTAAGCTAACTCCTGTTATCCCATTAAAACAAAACTAGGATTCACTACAATGCATGACACCAATAAGGGGGGCAAGTACTTTAGTAAAAACTCCAGGGGACGAACTCAAACCAACGGGCAATACCTTGAACTAATAATATTGTCTCTGCACACAAAACTGGAGAAACCGCTGAGATTGCGGATGGACAGGGATATGCAGGTACGCATCCTGTAAGTCCAAGGATGCCGTAGAATCCCCCTGGTTGATAAAGGGAAGAATGTTCTGCAGTGCCATCATTTTGAACTTCACAAGGGGTACGAACTGATTCAACCATTTTAGATAGATCACAGGCCTGAGCTCACCTGAATACTTTTCCACCAGAAAAAGAATAGAATATCAGCCTTTTCCCTGTTGCAAAGCCTGCCTTTTCACTCCATGTCTTGGACAAGGTGTAGTTTGAAAAACATCTGGTGGGGAAGATAGGAACCCAATCTGGAAACCTTTCTTCACAGCTTGAAGAAACCAGCGGTGGATACCGCTACCCACAGGGAATCAAAGGAAATATTGGACAACAGATGTACCTGCTGCTCGTTAAAAGCCAGCGTATGAGTAATTTTTTCCCCGGGTCCATTAATTCTGCCAGAGTCTGAAAATCCTTCATTAGTGGCTGAATTGCATAGGAGGAATAGGCCACTGCCCTAATAACAAAGTTAGAAGCAGCAAAAGTGTGTTTAATTGCCACATCAACCCTCCCGTTCATTGGATCTGTGGGGGCAGCGTCCTTGGAAATAATAGCCCCATGGACACCAGACCAGCCATCAAAGAATTCACCTTGATGAACGCCAGAAATAACTCCGCAAAGTCCTGCAATGGATACCTCCTTGCCAGGAATGCAGGAAAATTATGCTTGTTCACCTCCTTCCATTCATTTCCCATTGCCCTTTTAAGAGAAGCATGGAGCGGCAGGTACTCAGGTCCCTTTCTCTGATATTGGGAGAAAAAAATCCTCACTGTTCTCCTGCACAACCAACTCAGGAAACTCTAAGTTGTGCCTGATATGCTTCAGGACTTCCTTCAAATCCTGACCCTGCACATATTGCCCCTTAAGTTCCTCATCCTCTGCCTCAGAATTCACAGGAGTCACAGGCTCAAGACAAGGCTTTTTAGGGGAAGGATAAGGTTCCCTTTCCTGAAAAACAGACGCTACTCAGCCTGTATCATCTTTTGTGTCATAGCCAAAGATGGGACCACCCATGAAGGGCCAGGCTCCCCTGCATCAAGAGGAGGATCAGACTTATTGTTAGCTGACTCCATAATGTTTAGCACACCAGCCTGACACAAGAAGCATGAAGAACTTCCCTCTTCTATGGTTGCTAAGGGAGAGACGCTGACAGCAGAAAGCGTCATTATCCGTCAGCAACCACACCAGGCCACACCTCCAAGACGCTACAAAAGAGGGGCTGATGTTGACACAGCCATTTAGTCCGATCCAAGCGCCGTCCCACTCCTTTCAGAAGCAGCAAAGATATACAATGGCTATAGACAGCTGAATGCGCTTGCAAAGCCGAACATTCCATGCACAGTATCAAGGTTGCCACAGCCCCTCTGAGTCTGCCACAGCAGGACCTCTAAGCAGGTATGCACTCAAGCCCACAGTGGCCACCCTGGCACGGGAATCAGCCAACAACGCTTTCGTGAACAACAACCCTTTTTTTCTCTGCCTTAACCACGCATGTCTGAAACAACGAACAGGCGTGGTTAAGGCAGAGGAAAACAGACTCGGGTTCGGAGAGAACGTGGTCAGGTAAGTGAGGCTAGGGTAGGGTTGGAGCCTAGTTTTAGGGGCATGGGTAATTTTAGTTTTTAGGGGCAGGGGTGGGAGGGTCGAGGTAATTTTAGGTTTTAGGATCACAGTAGTTTTAGGGGCAGAGGTGGGGACTGGGGTAGTTTAGGTTTTAGGGTGTGGGGGTTGGGGTGGTTTTAGGGGTGCGGTGGAGGGTTGCGGTAATTTTAGGGGTTGTGGTTGGGTGGTTTTAGGGGTGGGGTGGTGGGTGACAGTGCTTTTAGGGGCAGGGTGGGGGGTTAGGGTAGTTTAGGTTTTAGGGACTGGGGTGAGGGGTCAGTGGTTTTAGGGGCGGGGTGGGGGATTGGGGTGGTTTTGGGGGCGGGGTTGCAGTAATTTTCGGGATGGGGTTGGGCTTGTTTTAGGGGCGGGGTGGTGGGTCGCTGTAATTTTAGGGGTGAGGTGGGGGTCGCAGTCATTTTAGGGACGGGGTGGAGGTTGGGGTGGTTTTAGGGGTGATGGTGGGGGGTTGCGGTAATTTTAGGGGTGCAGTGGCAGTTGCGGTGGTTTTAGGTTTTAGGGGTGGGGGTTGCGGTAATTTTAGGGGTGGGTGGTTCTAGGTTTATGGGGCGGCGGTGGGGGGTCATGGTAATTTTAGGGGTGGGGGGTTGGGGTGGTTTTAGAGGTGGGTGGGGTCAGGGGAGTTGGGCATTCATGGTAAAGGCATTAGTTGTAACAACACAGTCGCGTTGTTCAGACATGTGTGGTTCCAGTATGCGTTGTTTCGACATGCGCCTCGCACCCATCCGATCCTGCCAAAATGTATACCAATCTGCGTGAAATCAAAGGGTCTGCTTACGCTAGACCTCAGAAAACAAAACGGGCATAGCGAGTTCGCTCCTCTCAGACCTCTGTCCATCTTCCAGTACTTGACTCGAAGTTTCACAATCCAGAAACTAAAAAACAAGATGTGATGTGGGTTGACTTTCTCTTTCTGCACTTTGAGGGGGAAGTTGGCCATGCTGGCTGTTTTGTCCTATAAATGTAAATTGAGACCTGCATCTTCATTAAAACTCCATGGGATTTCGGGCCAGATGTAGCAAAGGGTTTTTCCCATTCTGTGTCAATGGGAAAATGTGTTTGTACATAGGGCCCTTCATTCCTTAACAATAAAAACATTTAGGCCCATATTTATACTTTCTTAGCGCTGCATTTGCGCCATTTTTTGACGCAAAAAACGGCGCAAACTTGCAAAATACAATTGTATTTTGTAAGTTTGCGCCGTTTTTGCGTCAAAAAAACGGCACAAATGCGGCGCTAAAAAAGTATAAATATGGGCCTTAGATGTTTTTCTCTCACAGCGACTTTTTTATTGTGCAAAAGATTGAGACATCAGATCTCGTGAACGCAGTTTCATCGCAGATTACCGAAGAATGCAAGGGAAGCCATTAAAAGTAGGACCCTTCACTGTGAAGTGCAGACCGACGCACTTCCAGAAGGTTTAAAGTTTGCCCCCTACCTTCCTGTAATCATGGATCGTGATTTGCCCATGCATGCTATCATCTAACTGCACAGGATGCGGAGATTCTATGTCAGGACCGGAGGCGAGGATTATGCAGATCTTTCTTCACTCTTTATTAATCAGCAAGTTCAAAGTTAAACAGAAAACACACAAAAAGACTACAAGTTCCATGAGTCCACCTCCATGGCAACCAGTGTCCTCTTTCTTCACTGCTCAAGCCAGATAAGTGCCTTTCTGCCTCTGAGTTATATGTGCATACTTTTAATTCTTTACTGTTTCAACTGCTTGCGCACGTTCGGCTTTGTTTATTTTTAGCTTTGTTTATTTTTAGCAACGAGCGTTGCTAGCCACGCGTCTCTTCAGCACGGCAGGCTGTCAGCCTGAGCGCATTTGTTGTGAGAGATGCGTCGGGCCCGGTAGAGGGCGCACGCAGCAATTTTCAACGCGTGTTAAGAGCTCAAGCTACTCAGCGCTCGACGCTCGTTTTTTCCTCAATATAGAGGAATTTTCAGTGCCTACGCTCTGTTTTTTTCTTCTACCCTACCCTGCTACACCGCTTGCTGTAAAACTTAGACCCCTTAACAGGGAAGATATTTATTCAGCAGATAGCTGATAATTTTTGTTTGACAGAGTGGGGGTAGGGATTACACTTTATAAAAAAAAATGTTGGGCTGTTCTCTCAGTCACTATACCTGAGTCTCAGGATGCAGTCCACACAGGACCACGATTCTTTTACCAACATGTCCCCAGGTGAGGGACCCTCTCACCGTGTCCTACCCCCTGGGGTTGAGGTTATGTTCTCGCAAGCTATCACACAGGCCCTCGCTCCTCTTAAGGAAAGTGTGGCACTGCTCACTGAACAGGTTTCCAAAGGGATGGGCATGTTTGGTGCGACGGGGGCAGAGGGTAGTTCCTCTACCCCAACGGCCCCCTAGAAATCGCGCAAGTGTGCCGCGGGGCACCTTGAAGACGTTGCGGTCCTTTCCAATGCCTTCACTAAGAGTGCGCGCGCGCATAAGCGCATACCCTCCCAGGAGGGTTTGCTACCCGGTGCAATGGGTGAAAGCTTTCACCACATATGGGACCCTGATAACGGTTCACCTAAAGGCATCACTGGAGACCCAGATGGAGATTCCTTCTCTTTGGAGGGCGACGAGCCCGGTCGACCTTGGCGCCCTGGAGCTTCCATGCCAGACCCTTCGGACTTAGGAGATTCTGACTCCGATATGTTTGAACCGGACGGGATTTACCATCCTCGTTCCTCGGAGTGGCGTCGGATCACAATGTGGCCGAATATGTCGCAAGTAAAATTCGGCAGCCTCTAGATAAGGAGGTGCGAACCTGCTTAAGGGCGGAATGTCCGCGTCAGAACCTTATCGGACAAGGTGGCGGTCACGCCGGATATTGATCCAAAGATGTGTACCTTTTTTGCCAAGTACACTAAGGACCCTAAGAAGGGTATTGATCGATCCTGGAGGGCATGCCAGGATAAACTCCTTGACGTGTTGGGACCCCTGACATAGATAATTCAACTGGCGGAACCTGCCAAGCAGTCAAACACACCCCTTCCGACTGATATTGTAGTGGGGTGGGCCCAGAGAGCTGTCTGTCTCCTGGGCAACGCAAACTGTGCCATTTCAGCTGAAAGGCACAGATCCTTGTTCATCAAAATAGACCCCAAGTTAGGTGAACTTTCTAACTCAGAGGCAGGGGCTATTGCCCAAGGCAATTTATTTGGTGACCCCTTCGTTAAAGAACTGGGCAAATTCGTTGCCACCTTTTCTGCCCTTGACAAGGCGCAGTCGTCAATCAAAAAGATCTTCCTGAGTAAGGTTTTTGGCGGGGCGGACGAGGCAGGGGTTGCTCTTCCGTCCGCCAGTACCAACAAGGCCCTGGTTCGTTCAGAAACAACGGTTGGCGGTACGGTCGCCAAGGAACGTTCTTCCCCAATAGAGGCAGGGGAAAAGGCAGGGCGAACACGATCGCACGGGGAGCAAATAATGCCCCAGGAGGACCTTCTGGTAAGGCTTATCCCTTTTTCCCCTCAAAACTTTGGAGGGAGGTTACGCTTCTTCAAGGACAATTGGAAACGCATCACCTCCGATGCTTGGGTGCTGCAGACAGTCTCCGGTTTTCAGATCGAATTTTGGGGAACCCCATCCCAGGAGACGCTGCCCACACCCCTAATATTTTCAGTAGCGGATTCCGAACACATAGATTTAGAGGTCCAGGAACTCCTCCACAAAAATGCCATATGCTTCGCGTCTCTTCATCCCAGAGGTTTCCTAAGCAACATTTTCTTAGTAGAAAAGGAGGACAAAGGCTTTTGCCCGGTTATCAATCTCCGGTCATTCAACGACTGGGTAATATACAGGCACTTCAAAATGGAAGGTATTCATATGCTCCGAGATCTCCTATTACGGGAAGATTGGATGGTCCGACTGGACCTCAAAGATGCATATCTCACAATTCCTATTTTTCCTCCGCATTGCAATTTCTGCAATAGGTTTCTGCAATTACTGTGGAGAGGTCAGGTGTTCGAGTTCACCTCTCTCCCCTTCGGTCTGTCATCAGCACATTGGTGCTTTACCAAACTCCTCAAACCCATAGTGGAAGTACTGCGTTCGCAAGGGATCCGTCTCATCATTTATCTGGACGATCTTCTTCTGATGGATCAATCCAGGTCTCAACTTATATCCAATATGAACACAACTATTGTGCTTTTGCAGCAACTGGGTTTCGTGATCAACCAGCAGAAGTAAGAACTTCTACTGGCCCAATTGATGATTTTTCTGGGTTTCCTCATAGACTCCCGGTCAGCATCTCTCAGTCTTCCGACCCCAAAGATATCCAAGATTAAGAAGGAATTAAAAAAGGTCCTGTGGCGCGACAGGATCTCGTTACGTCAGTTAGCCAGAGTAGTGGGCTTGCTTTCCTCCTCAATTCAGGCTATATTTCCAGGTCCCCTCCACTACAGGGCCCTTCAACGCCTCAAAACTTTTCACCTTCGTCGGCGGGTGACATATTCCGAACTAATCTCCCTTTCTCCGGAGGCGAGGACGGAATTACATTGGTGGCTAGACCACATGGAAGCATGGAATGGCTGAGCCATTTTCGGACCCTTCCCAGACCTGGTGATAGAGTTGGATGCTAGTCGCCAGTGATGGGGAGCGCGATGTGGGGACATCTCGTTCGGGGGACGCTGGACCGCTCAGGAGCTCACCATGCATATCAATTGTCTAGAACTCCTGGATGGTTCTTTTGCGATCAAGTCTCTGACGCGGGACAAAATCTCCTGTGTTGTTCTCCTGCGGATGAACAATGTGTCTGCGGTGCAATACATAAATTGCTTGGGGAAGACACGATCAAGGACCCTAGCAGAACTGGCGAAGGATTTTTGGCACTTTTGCCTCCAACATCAGATCTCCGTCACGGTGGAGTATCTTCCGGGGTTCCAGAACATTATGGCAGATTGGAATTCCCGGTTTCTGATGGATTCCAGCGATTGGCAGCTGGATCACTCAATTTTTTGGCTGATCATGGATCGATGGGGTCCTTGTTCAGTGGACCTGTTTGCATCCAGGTGGAATGCCCATCTACCCCTATACTTCAGCTGGCGCCCGGATCCAGGAGCAGCGGCAGTGGATGCATTTCTGCAGAACTGGGGGCAGCATCATGGGTATGCATTTCCCCCCTTCCTTCTTATCCTGAGGGTTGCAGCTCAAGTTAGCCGTCAGGAGGCGACAGTGGTCCTGATAACCCCCTGGTGGAGGTCCCAAGCGTGGTTTCCGACTCTGCTGGAGCTCTCATGCGAGTTACCAATTCGTCTTCTGGTTTTTTCCTTGATTCTCCGGGACCCTACAGGCCTCTTTCACCCCCTGGTCCTTCAAGGCCATTTATCTCTAATGGCATGGAAGATTTCAGGTCTCGATGGCAGGACTACCGACTTTTGCAGGAAGCTAAAAAGTTCATTGCACAGGCCTGGGCTCCAGGGACAGGCAAACGGTATAGATCCGCTTGGAATAGATGGTCTTGTTGGTGTGTGGACAAGCATTTCGATCCCATGGGGGCTCGTATTACCGACATCATCAATTTCCTTGTAGAATTAGCTGAGTCTGGTCTGGCTTATTGTACGATAAATTCTTTTAGGTCAGCCATTTTGACGGGTCATCCCCCTCTTGATAACCGCCCGATCGGGGAACACCCTTGGATCTGTAAACTTATCAAAGGTATTAGACTTTCCAGACCTCCACAACCCAGGTACGCCGAGCTCTGGGATGTCAACCTAGTTCTTAATCTATTATCCTCGTGGCACGATAATGAATATCTTTCAAGGAAAGAGTTGTCGGCTAAACTAGCCATGCTGTTGTGCCTTATTTCATGTAAAAGGGTATCAGATGTTTCTAGCCCTAGATGTACCGGCTAGAGTGTTTTCTCTGGAAGGAGTAACCTTTACCATTTCTAGGAGAACGAAGAATAATACCAGGTCAGTATCCTACCCTGCTTTCCCTAATTCTCCAAAATTATGTGTGATACGGTGCCTAGAAGTCTATGAGGAGGTAACAGCGGAGCTTAGACCTCTGGGTGAAAACCAATTGTTGATTTCCTTGAAGAAACCTTTTAAGGCAGTTTCCTCCCCTACCATTGCCAGGTGGATCAGATGGATTTTAGCCGAATCAGGCATCAATATACAGGTGTTTGGAGCACACTCTGCTCGGGGTGCCATGGCCTCAAAAGCCATCCAAGTGGGTGGTGGGTTAGAGGACATTATGAATGCGGCTGATTGGTCTTCTGAGTCTACTTTTAAAAAGTTTTATTTTAAACCAATTCACGAAGCAGCCTCCTTGGTGGTGAGTAAGCTTTGAACTTGCATAATCCTCGCCTCCGGTCCTGACATAGAATGCAAAATTTCCTAGCTATTGTGAAGGAAAGTTTCAGTTCTATTAAGGACACAGAGGCGAGGATTATCCCACCCTACACTAGTCACGTGTTTTTTCCCACCCGAAGATTTATATGATTTCGTAATAAGGTGGTATATTTACATTCATGTACATAATTGTATGTTTTCTTAACTGATTACATGTTAATATTAAGTTTGGGAACGTTTACACCCTTCCTTACAATCTATTCTTCTCTCATCAGAATGTCTAAGGTTTATATGACCAAACAGTTTTTGTCGCTTGGCTTGGACACTTGCCATGGTTTTTCATCTGCTTTAATCAGTCACATTTTTCATAGGATCCGAGGCTGCGACCACTTGAAACATCTAGGATTCCTTTTGCAGCGAAGTTGAGGACGAGTGACGGGCCTCGAGGATATTTATATGAGCGTCAGGAGTGGATCCTCATTGGACACTGGTTGCCATGGAGGCAGACTCATGGAACTTGTAGTCTTTTTGTGTGTTTTCTGTTTAACTTTGAACTTGCTGTTTAATAAAGAGTGAAGAAAGATCTGCATAATCCTCGCCTCCGTGTCCTTGAAACTTTCCTTCACGATAGCTAGGAAATTTCGCATTATTCACCAATTCAGCGCGCCAGAAAACCAAGAGAAATCGCGGGCCTGATTTACGAAATGTTAGCGCCGCCTTTACGCAAAAATTGCCGTAAAGGCAGCACTACCTTTTCATAAATCAGGCCCGCATCTTTTAGTACGAATGTGGTTGTCTTTAAATGGGACGGAGAACCCATGTCGCCATGCAGAGTCGGTAATACCCAGGGCCACTGGAATTATGCGATTGTGTGGGCGCGGCGCGGCGCGGCGCATAACTGTACATTTGCCACATAATTCATGATCTGCATCATAATCTGCAGATTTTTAAAAAAATCTTCTATTTTAAACGGTTCAAAAGTTAGTAAAAACACAGCAACACGTGTTGCTGTGCAGTGGGAGGCCCTTTGTAAAGTTGTTCTGGTCACCTTTCGCAGCTTATTGCTGTATTTGGGTGTTACATTGGTACTAATGGGGTTCAACTAAATAATGAAGTAATACTATCACAAAATGTACTGCTTGATGCAACCGAATTTGTCTTTTCTTGCTGCATAATTTACTCAATCCTGCTGCACAATTTGGCCCTCCCCTGTTGCATAATTCAAGTGCCCCTGGTAATACGCAATGAGCTCAAGAGGTGAAAAACGACTGCATATGCGGTCAAGAATAAATGAGGGTTACATTGTTCTTTCAGGACTGCCTCGTCTCTGATTCTTGCGGGCACATTCGATCCCATAGAACCTCTCTGATCACCGTTATGTATTAATCAGAAAAGCCTGGTCACACGGTAAATTGTGTTTAAGATCATAAATCCCATATTAAACTCACATACACTTACCTGCAAATAAAGGGCTCCTGTAAATAATAACAATAAAAATAAAAGAAATGTTAAAGGTCACCTACCTCTTACTGTCTCCTCAATACCAAGCAGATGCTTCGGATACGAAATCTTGGAAATTCCCTGTGTCACGGGGGTTGGATTTTTAACACTCAGATAAAATAACTCAGTTTTATAGACCAGCAGTGAATTAGAAACCCAATTGGACTTCAGCCCGGACGCAAGCCCACTGTGTAGTCTTCCACAGGCAGGGATTTCACCATACCATCAGCCCCTTTAGATGAGTGCAGGAACACAATGGCGATCCAAACAGTCTTTTGTTTATAAATAACACACGCAATGGTAGCGCCAAGGGGGTGGGACCCACTGCTTGCGTCTTCTATAAGAGGGTGGCAGTGAGTTACATAAACAAAAAAAGACAAGAAAAAATGACAAACAAAACCACAGGGGCAAAGGAACAGGACAGAAAGTGAAACTAAACTAAATATAATATGACGTGGAGAGGAAAAGGGTTGAACTGGAGTGGAATGGGCTACGCCATAACTAAATGATTGCTGGTGTGCAGTGCATCACATTCTTTGCTATGCTATTTTTAATGTGCCATGTTTATGGCATTTCAGTGGTTTCCTGTAATTTCTGTGGATTTTTGCATAATTTCGATAAATGGAATGTAAATTTCACCCAGGCCTAGCTAAACACTGGCACTAGCATATCAGTAGTAATTCTTAACATATTGGGGACATCCATGCTGTGATGGTGCCTATCTCTGATTTTGTTGGATCCAGCAAAACAATGGTGATGTTTGCCATACAGTGGACACCTATATAGGATGTATGATAGTACCTGGTCATGACAAAATAATTGTCTGTCTTATTGGCTTTAATTATTGACTCATGTGGATGTCCGTATCCAACCTTGAGATTGCTAGCCATGGCAACATGATGATAACACCCGGCATAAGGTGGGGATCAATGGCACGATGATGGCAATTCTTCGTATATTGTTGACCCTGATGTAATAGTGGTAATTATTGACATAGCGTAGACAACCCTGGCACGAGAATATGCATGAGGATACATGGGCATGGGAGTCATGAAATATCCATGTGTGGTAGAACAATCATAAATTGATGTTTAGGTATTTTACTAAAAATGAAAAGCTGGTATTTCAGAACAAAACTTTTTTTTCATGGAAATTATAAGCATTTGTTTGGAAAATGTATTACGTTTCCAAACAGAAAAAAAATTCAATTAAAAATAAACTGTATGTATTTTCATGAGCTGACAAGCTGATGGTTTGCAACAAAATTATTGTTTTCCAAATATATATTGAAAGCAGATATTTATGTGATAACCACTGCCCCTGGCTAAGTGTAAACCATCTTATGTCCGGACTTGTAAGGACTTCATTACCTGACAATACCAGTATTGTGTGAACCTTCAGCAATCTGTCTAACTCTGCTGTACTGCCTAACATTATGAGATTTATGTATTTTTTTGTATTTTTCACCCTGTCACTTCGAAGGAGATTCTCATTCACAATAACAGATGATTGAGAATATACTTGAAAGTAGGATAGAAAAATGTGAAATGGTATTTTCTGAACTGCCTGTGTCACCTATATTTTCATTTACATTTTTTAGAGATATTCTGCAGAAAAGTCAACCATTTGGTGACTATCCATTTAGTTTAGGGCAGGAAAACCTGCATCACTCTTGTGGATGGCTTTCAAAAGTGACTCAAGAACCATCGCTTTTTAGAATTTTTTTGTGATAAAATTAATTTTGAAAGTCATTCTTTGACACCATTTTTCAAACACTTTCACGTGGAAACTCCCTTTAAGATGGTCAGTTCTCAACAGGTAACACACCCTATCACTGCTGGTGGTGCTGCTGCTGATATTGCTGAATGGCACGTGGGGCTCACCAGCCATCCACAAGCTACACCCACCCTAGGCGGGCCGCTTCTGCGAATGCTTTGGCACGCCCTTTGGGGTGACTGTGTGCAGTCACCGCACTTGCCTAGTACCATAAGCAGAGGGGCCCGACCAGCCCTCCTCTCTCTGTCCGGCCCTGCCTGTTTGTTGATGCCACCAGTCGCCTGGCCGGGGAGGGGGACTTAGGAGGACCAGGAAGGATCGAGGAGGTCAGATACTGTGTGCCGACGACTCCAGGGCACGAGGGGTACTGTCAGTGCCCGGAAAGTACATCAAAAGATTGATCGCCGGGCCCCTCCCCTTCACCTCCCTTAGTAAAAACAATAGGAGAGGATACAGAAACCCTATCTTACCCAAACACACAGGAGTGGGAAGATATGCTTGTTGCATATTCTCAGCACTCCTCTTCTGTCACTAGACTCACCCCAGAGCCTAGCCAGCAATCTCCAGACGACGAGCCAATGAACAACCAGGCCGTTCCACTTCCAAGCCAACCATCTCCCAATGACGGTGCAAGGATCAGTGCAAGCCAGAACACTAGCGTCACATCAACAACTGGACAGGACCCTGCCTCAAACCGCCTCAAACCGTCTCAAACCGCACATGTACGGCACCTGGGCCTCCCTGCTCAACACCTTGCAGCTCCTAGTCGAAGCACTCCACTACCAATCAGACAAATTGGACGTTCAGGTAACCCTACTCAACACCTTGGCAGTATTCATAGCAGCTATTGACAAGAAATTAGGCATCCTCAAATCCCTCCTTATGCAACCACAAGAAAACTCCACAAACTTCTCTACAAGCTGCCTATGTGGCCCCATAATTGACAAACTAGGCACGCAACCTTTGATGCTAACCAACCTCTGCATCTTTAAAGATGGGAGCCTCCAGCCAGCATCCACACTTGCATCCCTCTCCTGGCCCTACCATACTACTCCAGGGAAAGACTCACTCAGAGTCACTCGAGACCACAACCATAGGCCTGGGATCAAAAAGCGATGTCAGAGCAAAAGGCCCCTTCCAGGAGACTCCAGTGATTGCAAACTCTGACTCCAACAGCAACCGCACCGTCACCTTCAAGGGACATACTCTTGCCTGGCAGCCCTGGGGACGGCAATGCCACGGTGAAACTCAACGCCAAGCAGAGACGCATTCAACTGAGGAAAGGCCGCAAGAAGCGTATCGCAGGGATCGGAGCAATCCCAGATGCAGCACCTAAACTAACAATACCGGACATCTGGGCCTTGAAAGAAGTTACGTCCCCCGGGTCACCTGCCCTAACAATAATCTCGGCGGTTCCATCCTTGAACTTGGCACAAAACAGAAGAACGCTGCCAAAAGCAACCTCCCCTGGTCTGTAGAAGGGACGGACAACACCAGGGAACTCCGCACTGCACTTTCTGGAAGTCATGGTCAATTCACACAAGTAACTTCCCCCACACAAGTAACTTCCCCCATCCCCTCCCTGGTCCAGTCAACGACGACTCCTCCTCAGGCCCTGAGAACATCCATTAAGCCCTCCTAGCCCTACATATCACACACAAGCGGAAAACTTTACAATCAGCAGGACTAACAGTTGTTGGAACCAGGGAGAAGACCCCGCCCCAGGGTCCCTTCGGCATCCTCTGCAGAAATTCAAGGCTCCACCAGATTCGGCCACCACCAACTCATTAATTTTTCACCCGCATTATAAATCCAAAGGATCTGGTGACATTCTGAACAGTGGGAACATTCTTCGGCTACTCTCACATATCCCCTCCACAAGCGGCCTCAATTCAACTGATCTTATAGGAGTTGAATTTCTCCATCCAATTAACACCACTGCTCCCGAACCCACTAAAGCCACATGGAAGACAAGCCTGATTGCCCAAACAATCTTAGGAGAAAGTACAACCTTCGAATGCTGGGTTATCAGTATTACCACGTACTGTGAGGTTGGCTACCCAAGTACCCTGCTATCACCGGATCCCGCTTTAAAACCAGGCCCCCAGTGCCGGGATACACGCTCCGTACTCAGGAGCGCTCGGGGCTGCTTCCCGGTAAACTCAAGTTCCTCCAGGACTGCTAGAGGGAAATCTCGGCCCCAAAAATCCATTACCTCGGTCAACCTCTTCTCAAACAATGAAGACTTAAGGTGGTTTTCAAAAACAATTAACAACTGCAACAGGCAAGGGTGACAAACCTTAGATAAAAAGATGGGCTTTACATCTATAAAGGTGACCCTCCATAGGTGCTCATGGAACATCAATGGCCTCCTCTCCAAAGTACAGGACTCTGATTTTATACAATACATCAGCACCTTTGACATCATATTAATGCAGGAAACCTGGCTGGAGGAACCATTTCACTTGCAGGGCTATATGTGTTTCATTACCCAATCAGCATAGCGAAGTATGGGCATCTGCAAGGTGGCCTTGCCACTTATGCCTCCCTAGCATTATTGGCTAGAGTCACCCCTTTGCATTCCACCTGCTACTCCATCAATACGGTGTCCATTGCCGCTACAACAAGCGCATCTGCAGTAGAGATACTTCTTGTAAACACCTACCTTCACCCTAAAACTTAACTCAGTGAAGCCAATAATTTAGTGGCTCTCCTCGAGAACTTCATAAGCAGCGGCGTCATAGCTGACGCGGCCAACATCATCATCTCAGGAGACTTCAATCTGCATCTGCTAGGATCCTCAACAGATGAAGTTACAACTGCTCTTTCAAGTGCCTGGGACCTCCCTGCACATGGGGCTCACATACATGGCCGTCCAACAAAGATCAGCAGGATGCTGCTCAATGGCTTGGAACTGTTACAGATAGGAGCCCGGAATGGCAGATTTACTGAAGACTTGCCTCCGGCAGCATCATATTTTTCAACAATTGCATCCACCACAATTGACTACACATTTGTTTCTCTTCCACTATTCAAGCAAGTAGCCTCTATTCAGCTAGGCAACAGGTGCGAGAGTGATCACTGCCCACAGGAAGTATCCATCAAACTGGGGATAACCAAAATGGAGAAAATGAACATTGCACAAATCACCACTTTTACCACAAATTGCAAGCATGTCAAATGTGGGCAATCAAACATTGACTAACTCATCAAAACAGCAACGGATGTCGCACTCGAACTTGAAACAACTAACGATAACATAGTACAGAAATGGGAACAACTCACAACCAGGCTTAGCGGAATGTTTGCGGTACCAATCACAAACAGGCGACCACCACCTTCTGCAGCAGTAAGTTACCTGGCGCAAGGCCACAGGTCAGCACTGCGAGATGCAAAGAGAAAAATCAACTCCAGCATTAGGGGACTCTGTGGCAGCCCGAGTAATCCAGAACTTCTGACAAACCTAAGGCACCACAAACAGGAACTGAAAAAACTAAAATGGGCAATCAGTAGGAGCCGCAATGAAGACTTGTGGGCCAGGCTACATTCGGATGCAAGGAGTAACAACAGCGTACGCTTCTGGCGTACAATATGCAACCTCACATGCCCATACCATGGTGCCATTACATCGCATATACCAGAAGATGTCTGGGCCAAATATCTTGGACTGCATTTCAACTGACCAATATCAGTTAGTATGGACACAAAAAGCATGATCACACCAGGATGTCTTCCTCTACACAGGCCTGCACCAAAGAATAAGCATTCTTTACTCCTCGATTCTGTCACTATACATAACCAGCTAGCCAAGGGCCGGAGAGATGGCGCCCCAGGACCAAATGGCCTCCCGTCCGCAGTCTTCAAGCACAATAGACCCTTCTGGTAAAAGATTCTTGAACCCCTCTACCTGGAAATAGGTCTGACAGGATCGATCCCGAAGTCCTGGAAGGGGTCCATAATCTCCCCCATCTATAAAACAGGGGACAGGTCGCTTCCCGATAACTATCGTCTGATTCCCTTAATTGACAATGACGCAAAGTACTTTGTAGGCCTGTTACTGGATCATCTGCTGGCATGGGCTACCAAAAAGGAAATAATCCCTACGATTCAAACAGGATTCTCCAAACATACCTGCACCAGCACGAACATCACAGCAATTGCCCTCTTAAGTGACAAAGCAAAAACACTGAAACGTCAGCTCCACCTATGCTTTGTTGACTTTAAGGCGACATTCAACCATGTGGACAGAAACCGGTTGTGGGAGAAGCTTGCAACCTGGGGGCTTCCCCATCCACTTCTATGCCTAATAATAGCTCTCCACACAGACACATGGGTCCAGATAAAACTAGGCACAGGCACTTATCTCTCAAGGCGGATCCCTACAACCAAATGTCTAAAACAGGGCTGCGTTCTGGCACCCACGCTGTTCAATCTATATCTAGCAGACTTAGCGGGTGCACTCACCCTTACAAACTCGCACCCTCCAAAAATTGGGGACCTCGAGCTACCATGCCTCATGTACGCCAACGATCTCGTACCACTCAGCCACAGGGAGGTAGGCCTTCGGATACTACTTAACGCCACTCAGCTCTACACCACTACAAATGCCTTAACAGCAAACTTTGGCAAACACACACACTGTCAATTAGGTCAAAGCCATCCGCGAGAGCCTGGTTTTGGGGTGAGACACGACTGGTCCACACAGATAAGTACAACTATCTTGGAGTCACTGTTGACAAATCAGGGAACTTCGATCATAAAAGGAAAAGCCTAATGGGAAAAAGTCTAGCCATAGCAATCTCACTAAAAAGACTAAAAACCCTTCTGAATGGGCCCTCATACACCCCCCTCTTAAAAGTGCTAAAGGTCAAGCTCCTCCCCACTATAACATACGGGAGTGAAGCTCAAAGAGGCAGGGACTCTGATATCTTAAATCGTGCAGTGAGCAAAGCTTACCGGATGATCTTTAACATCCCGGGATTCACCTCCCCTGCCCAACTGAGATTGGAGTTTGGTCTGCTGAACCAAACCCTGGCTCGACCTGTCGCCTACATAAGCTTTTGGAGCAAAGCCCGCGGTGCCTCCCCGGGCACTCTCAACTACCATTTGTGGCAAGAGATTGAACGTAAGAACACCTCCCCATTCAGAATTCACTTAGATGACTCTCTTCAGAAGACCGGACTAACCGACTTGTGGAGGACCTCAATCCCACACAATGCCTTTAAGAAAGCAGCTAGGAAATCACTTAGGCTCCAGTCACTACTGGAGGACAAAGCAGCCTTCTCACGAAGGTCTCACGCCTGGATGACCCTGCACACCTACACGTCTTTGACACCACAGCCATACCTAGGCCAGGGCTTCTCGAAAAAAACAAAGGACGACTTCTTAAAGTACCGACTTGGTCTCCTACCACTTGCCTTATATGCGGCCCCCTGGTTGAGGGATGTAACCAACTCTGGCCCTCATTCTGACCCTGGCGGTCGGCGGAGAGGCGGCGGTCGGACCGCGAACAGACCGGCGGTATTAAAAATGGCATTCTGACCCTGGCGGGAACCGCCAACACAGCCCGCCAACTTAACACTCCGACCGCCACAGCGGTACAAACAAACAGCGCGGCGGTTCCCGCCAACAGCCCGGCGGCAGACAAAGTACCGCCCACCCTATTACGACCCACCAATCTGCCACCTTTTCCGGGGCGGGAGCACCGCCGATAAGAACACGGCGGAAACAGACTACGAACGGGAAAACGCTCACCTCTACGCACTCCACGGGAGATTCCGGCAGTATGGAGCCAGAGTTGCAGGTCATCCCCGCACTCCTATTCCTCCTCATATACCAGGAGCACGCCCGGCGGCGCGGAAGACATCGGTGAGTACTGCACCTACGACACAGGGGAGGGAAAAGATTACCGGCACACACCCACCCACCCACACCCACTACAACACACACATCAATGCATTCCCACAGATCACTGTCACAACCCACAAACCACCCCCCTCCGAAATAATGCAAAGACCAAAAGAAGAGATCAGAAACGGGCAGATATATTGAAATAAACTATGTACAAAATATATACAGCTACTAAATGTAGTCCAACCACTGTCCGTGGATCACAGGGGTCCTGTGCAAAGGGGCAAGGCCCAGTCCCACGACAAGAACTCCACGGAGAGAACACTGCAGGGGCATCAGAAAGAAAATAGGACAGGCACCTCAGGGGGAAGGGAAGGGGGGGCACCTCAGCCACTTGAGTACACGACGCCAGATCCACGAGGGGACTCCATGACCACTGGGCCATCCTGGGGAGAGCAAAGCCACAGTCCATACAGTCCATACAGTGGGTGGCCTGCCCACTGGGCCATCCTGTGGAGAGCAAAGCCACAGTCCAAACAGTCCATACAGTGGGTGGCCTGCCCACTGGGCCATCCTGGGGAGAGCAAAGCCACAGTCCATACAGTCCATACAGTGGGTGGCCTGCCCACTGGGCCATCCTGGGGAGAGCAAAGCCACAGTCCAAACAGTCCATACAGTGGGTGGCCTGCCCACTGGGCCATCCTGGGGAGAGCAAAGCCACAGTCCATACAGTCCATACAGTGGGTGGCCTGCCCACTGGGCCATCCTGGGGAGAGCAAAGCCACAGTCCATACAGTCCATACAGTGGGTGGCCTGCCCACTGGGCCATCCTGGGGAGAGCAAAGCCACAGTCCAAACAGTCCATACAGTGGGTGGCCTGCCCACTGGGCCATCCTGGGGAGAGCAAAGCCACAGTCCATACAGTCCATACAGTGGGTGGCCTGCCCACTGGGCCATCCTGGGGAGAGCAAAGCCACAGTCCAAACAGTCCATACAGTGGGTGGGCTGCCCACTGGGCCATCCTGGGGAGAGCAAAGCCACAGTCCATACAGTCCATACAGTGGGTGGCCTGCCCACTGGGCCATCCTGGGGAGAGCAAAGCCACAGTCCATACAGTCCATACAGTGGGTGGCCTGCCCACTGGGCCATCCTGGGGAGAGCAAAGCCACAGTCCAAACAGTCCATAACAGACCCCACTGCCACTGGAGGAGGCAAGTTGGCCAGAGGACATCCTGCAGCCCTGCGCAAGATAGATCCTGCCCTGCCACGTCTGCCAAAGGGCCAGCGGTTCTTGCCTTGAAGGGCCCAGTCCAGCGGTTCTTGAGACGGCGGGGCCCAGTTCAGCGGTTCTTGCCTTGAAGGGCCCAGTTCAGCGGTTCTTGCCTTGAAGGGCCCAGGTCAGCGGTTCTTGAGACGGCGGGGCCCAGTTCAGCGGTTCTTGCCTTGAAGGGCCCAGTTCAGCGGTTCTTGAGACGGCGGGGCCCAGTTCAGCGGTTCTTGCCTTGAAGGGCCCAGTTCAGCGGTTCTTGCCTTGAAGGGCCCAGGTCAGCGGTTCTTGCCTTGAAGGGCCCAGGTCAGCGGTTCTTGAGACGGCGGGGCCCAGTTCAGCGGTTCTTGCCTTGAAGGGCCCAGGTCAGCGGTTCTTGAGACGGCGGGGCCCAGTTCAGCGGTTCTTGCCTTGAAGGGCCCAGTTCAGCGGTTCCTGAGACGGCGGGGCCCAGTTCAGCGGTTCTTGCCTTGAAGGGCCCAGTTCAGCGGTTCTTGCCTTGAAGGGCCCAGGTCAGCGGTTCTTGAGACGGCGGGGCCCAGTTCAGCGGTTCTTGCCTTGAAGGGCCCAGTTCAGCGGTTCTTGCCTTGAAGGGCCCAGGTCAGCGGTTCTTGCCTTGAAGGGCCCAGGTCAGCGGTTCTTGAGACGGCGGGGCCCAGTTCAGCGGTTCTTGCCTTGAAGGGCCCAGGTCAGCGGTTCTTGAGACGGCGGGGCCCAGTTCAGCGGTTCTTGCCTTGAAGGGCCCAGGTCAGCGGTTCTTGAGACGGCGGGGCCCAGTTCAGCGGTTCTTGCCTTGAAGGGCCCAGGTCAGCGGTTCTTGAGACGGCGGGGCCCAGTTCAGCGGTTCTTGCCTTGAAGGGCCCAGTTCAGCGGTTCTTGAGACGGCGGGGCCCAGTTCAGCGGTTCTTGCCTTGAAGGGCCCAGTTCAGCGGTTCTTGCCTTGAAGGGCCCAGGTCAGCGGTTCTTGAGACGGCGGGGCCCAGTTCAGCGGTTCTTGCCTTGAAGGGCCCAGGTCAGCGGTTCTTGAGACGGCGGGGCCCAGTTCAGCGGTTCTTGCCTTGAAGGGCCCAGGTCAGCGGTTCTTGAGACGGCGGGGCCCAGTTCAGCGGTTCTTGCCTTGAAGGGCCCAGGTCAGCGGTTCTTGAGACGGCGGGGCCCAGTTCAGCGGTTCTTGCCTTGAAGGGCCCAGGTCAGCGGTTCTTGAGACGGCGGGGCCCAGTTCAGCGGTTCTTGCCTTGAAGGGCCCAGTTCAGCGGTTCTTGAGACGGCGGGCCCAGTTCAGCGGTTCTTGCCTTGAAGGGCCCAGTTCAGCGGTTCTTGCCTTGAAGGGCCCAGGTCAGCGGTTCTTGAGACGGCGGGGCCCAGTTCAGCGGTTCTTGCCTTGAAGGGCCCAGTTCAGCGGTTCTTGAGACGGCGGGGCCCAGTTCAGCGGTTCTTGCCTTGAAGGGCCCAGTTCAGCGGTTCTTGCCTTGAAGGGCCCAGGTCAGCGGTTCTTGCCTTGAAGGGCCCAGGTCAGCGGTTCTTGAGACGGCGGGGCCCAGTTCAGCGGTTCTTGCCTTGAAGGGCCCAGTTCAGCGGTTCTTGCCTTGAAGGGCCCAGGTCAGCGGTTCTTGCCTTGAAGGGCCCAGGTCAGCGGTTCTTGAGACGGCGGGGCCCAGTTCAGCGGTTCTTGCCTTGAAGGGCCCAGGTCAGCGGTTCTTGAGACGGCGGGGCCCAGTTCAGCGGTTCTTGCCTTGAAGGGCCCAGTTCAGCGGTTCCTGAGACGGCGGGGCCCAGTTCAGCGGTTCTTGCCTTGAAGGGCCCAGTTCAGCGGTTCTTGCCTTGAAGGGCCCAGGTCAGCGGTTCTTGAGACGGCGGGGCCCAGTTCAGCGGTTCTTGCCTTGAAGGGCCCAGTTCAGCGGTTCTTGAGACGGCGGGGCCCAGTTCAGCGGTTCTTGCCTTGAAGGGCCCAGTTCAGCGGTTCTTGCCTTGAAGGGCCCAGGTCAGCGGTTCTTGCCTTGAAGGGCCCAGGTCAGCGGTTCTTGAGACGGCGGGGCCCAGTTCAGCGGTTCTTGCCTTGAAGGGCCCAGGTCAGCGGTTCTTGAGACGGCGGACGGTCTATGGCCAACTGCTAAATGCCTGGTGGTGCCCTCCTGGGCAGCGGGGATGGTGCTCCTTCACTGCCCACCTGGGCTGTGGGTGGTGGGGCCCTCCTGGCCAGCTGGGCTGGGTCCTCCCTGGGCAGCGGCTATGGGGGTGGTGGGCTCTCCCGGGGCAGCGGCTATGGGGGTTGTGGGCTCCTCCTGGGCAGCAGGCCTGCTGCCTGACCTCTCCAACTTGCTGCCCTTGCCCTCCTTAGTCGTCGGCCTGTGGCCCTTGCCTCCCTTTGGAGCTGTGGCTGGTGACTGTCTCTGGGTGGTGTCCGGGGGGGATGTAGAAGGCGGGCTCCTGCGGCGCCCCTTCCGCCTTCTGCTCCTCTTCCCAGGGGGTGGGCTGGCTGTCCCCTTGCTGCTGGGTGAAGATCCAGACATGCGGGCTGGCGGGCTCCAATACCCCTGCACCCTTGTCAAGGGGGCTGCAGGGCTGGTGGTGGCTGAGGTGCTCTTCTTACCCCGACGAGAAGGAGGGGGGGGCTCAGGGTCAGGAAAGAAGTTAGTAGTGGCGAGGAAGAGCTTCTTGGGACAATGGAGAGTGGTAGGTACAGTGGGAATGGGAGTGGAGGGAGAGGATGTGGTTGTAGGTGAGTCACGTTTGCTGTCTTTGGGTGCAGGTGCAGGAGGGATAGGCTGTCGTGAGGTGGATGGCTGTTGGGTGGGTGGGTGGCTGCGTTTGTGTGGTGTGGAAGAGGGGGTGACAGACACAGTGGGAGAGGACACAGGGGACGTGTAAATGGCAGTGGGGGTGGTGACTGCACGTGTGCGGACTGGAGTGGAGGGTGTGCTGGTGATGGAAACACTGGCTGATGGTGAGGTGAATGGAGGTGTGAGTGTAGACGTCACAGGGAGGGAGGAGGGAGACGAGGAGGTGGGGGTCACAGAGGTGGTAGTGACTGTTGGCATGTCTGCATCGGAATGTTGCGTGTGTGAATGTCTGGGTGATCTGTGGTGCTTATGTTTGGATGAGCTTCTCTTGGGTGTTGAGGTGTGTGCAGGCTGGTCTGATGGTGTGGGTGGGACAGGCAGAGGAACAGGAGACTGGGAGGAGGGAGTTAGTAGAGGCAGGCAGGAGACAGGGACAATGGCTGCCGTCAGTGCTGAGGCCAGAGCCTGGAACGATCGCTGATGGGCAGCCTGACCCGAATGAATGCCCTCCAGGTACGCATTGCTGCGATGAACCTCCCTCTCCACCCCCTGGATGGCATTCAAAAGGGTAGTCTGCCCAACAATGAGCGTTCGGAGGAGGTCAATGACCTCCTCACTGAGGGCAGCGGGGGTAACAGGGGCAGGGCCTGAGGTGCCTGGGGCGAAGGAGATGCCCGGCTTCCTGGCAGAGCGGGCACGGGGCGAACGCGGAGGGGCTGCTGGGAGGGCGGAGATGGTGCGCTGGGTGGCGGCTGTACCTGTAATGGCGGGGGGCACGGATGGTGCCACCCCCGCAAGGGAGCCCCCTTCCGAGGACGTGTCCGTGTCGCTGCAGGCTCCAGTCGTCCCCGTCGTGGAGCTCCCCTCGCCCTCCGTCTCACTGGTCCAGTCTGACTCTGTGGCATGGCCCTCCTGGGCCATGTGAGATGCAGCTCCCTCCTGCCCCGATGCCACTTCTCCTCCGCCTGATGATGCTGATGCACACAAGCACAGAAAGACAAACAAAAAGGGGGGGGGAGAGAGAAATAAAGGGATATTGAGTACATGGATCTCCGGTACAGTTAGCGGACATGACAGACACAGATGCCCCCTGCACTAAGTTGCGCACTTGTGGTCCGCTACGCATTCCGTGGAACATGCCCTACACGCCTAGAGTTGTCAACTGCACCCATGGATGACACGGCCCAGGGATGGCTGTACTGACACACTACTGAGGGTGGTGGCTGGGGACACAGGGGCTTACGGGGGTGCCCAGCCTACAGATATCGCCCTGGCCTAGGGGGACCCACAGCCCTCCTCCCCCACCCAGACACCTCCACTGCACGACAACAGAGTAGATGATGCTTCTACTCACCCCCTTGTGTCTGCTGTGCTGCCCTCACGCGCCCATCCAAATCAGGGTAGGCCACCGCCAGGATCCGGAACATCAGGGGGCTCAGTTGACGGCAGGCACCCCGCCTACGTTGGGAGGCCATCCCCAGCAGAGACTCGGCGGTCTTCTTTGTCCCGCGGCGGATGTCCTCCCACCTCTTGCGGCAGTGGGTGCCCCGTCGATGGTGGACCCCCAGGCCCCGGACTTCCTTGGCGATGGCACGCCAAATCCCAATCTTCTCATGGGCGCGGACCTATGTGACACGTACAGGGAGGGAGAAATACCACGTTCAAGTTACTCAGCATTTTCCTTTCCAGTGGCCCAACGCCCCCCATCCCCGCCAGGCCCCCCGCCAGGCCCAACATGCACCCCATCCCCGCCAGGCCCCCCGCCAGGCCCCCCGCCATGCCCAACATGCCCCCCATCCCCGCCAGGCCCCCCGCCAGGCCCCCCGCCATGCCCAACATGCCCCCCATCCCCGCCAGGCCCCCCGCCATGCCCAACATGCCCCCCATCCCCGCCAGGCCCCCCGCCATGCCCAACATGCCCCCCATCCCCGCCAGGCCCCCGCCAGGCCCCCCGCCATGCCCAACATGCACCCCATCCCCGCCAGGCCCCCCGCCAGGCCCCCCGCCATGCCCAACATGCCCCCCATCCCCGCCAGGCCCCCCGCCATGCCCAACATGCACCCCATCCCCGCCAGGCCCCCCGCCAGGCCCCCCGCCATGCCCAACATGCCCCCCATCCCCGCCAGGCCCCCCGCCAGCCCCAACATGCCCCCCATCCCCGCCAGGCCCCCGCCAGGCCCCCCGCCATGCCCAACATGCACCCCATCCCCGCCAGGCCCCCCGCCAGGCCCCCCGCCATGCCCAACATGCCCCCCATCCCCGCCAGGCCCCCCGCCAGGCCCCCCGCCATGCCCAACATGCCCCCCATCCCCGCCAGGCCCCCCGCCATGCCCAACATGCCCCCCATCCCCGCCAGGCCCCCCGCCATGCCCAACATGCCCCCCATCCCCGCCAGGCCCCCGCCAGGCCCCCCGCCATGCCCAACATGCACCCCATCCCCGCCAGGCCCCCCGCCAGGCCCCCCGCCATGCCCAACATGCCCCCCATCCCCGCCAGGCCCCCCGCCATGCCCAACATGCACCCCATCCCCGCCAGGCCCCCCGCCAGGCCCCCCGCCATGCCCAACATGCCCCCCATCCCCGCCAGGCCCCCCGCCAGCCCCAACATGCCCCCCCATCCCCGCCAGGCCCCCGCCAGGCCCCCCGCCATGCCCAACATGCACCCCATCCCCGCCAGGCCCCCCGCCAGGCCCCCCGCCATGCCCAACATGCCCCCCATCCCCGCCAGGCCCCCGCCAGGCCCAATATGCACCCCATCCCCGCCAGGCCCCCAAGCCAGCCAGTGGCCCCAAATCCAGATAGAATTACACTCACTTGTTGGTCTGGAGGACCGTAGAGTAGCGCATACTGGGGGAGGACCCCATCCACAAGTTTCTCCAACTCCTCGCCAGTGAAGGCAGGGGCCCTTTCCCCAGTCGCAGCAGCCATTGTCCCTTCCAGACCGAGGTCACAGCAACACTTGCAGTATAGGTCCTCTCCTGTGAAAGTTCAAGTCGCAAGTGGATAAGTAGATAGAAAATGGCGGTCACGTCCGCGGCGGTGCGTACCGCGGCGGTGCGTCCCGCCACCGCCGGCGCCCTTCGCCATTGGCTCCTGAAACCCATAGGCTTCAATGTTAACCAATGCGGCTTCGCGCCGCGGTCTTGGCCCGCCGCCCGCCGCGGTGTGCCACGCCAGCGCATTGACCTCACATCCCATTGTCACACTTCACAGGTCAGGCAGCCGCCATTTCCAGGACCCACATGGCTCAATTTCAACTGCGTCACACAGGCCTAGGCCTTGCATAGCCACTCATACACGCCATTCACTGCATAGAGAATCGTATACTGTGCTAGCTGTGAGTACGTACCTGTGGGTTGCCTGACTGTGTGCTCCATGTTGTCCTTCCTAGGCACCGTCCGCTGGGTTGGGCGAGGAGACGGATGAATCCTCCCGTGTACCGACCGCTGGTGGACCTGTCGACAATGGAAGAACGCCACATTATCCTGACCTACCGTCTTAACCGTGCCACTATCCATGAACTGTGTGCCCGGCTGGAGCCCGACCTGATGTCCCCCATCCGCCAACCCACAGGGATTCCCCCTCTGGTGCAGGTCATGTCAGTACTCCATTTCTTGGCAAGTGGGTCATTTCAGACAACAGTGGGAATTGCTTCTGGGATGTCTCAGCCCATGTTTTCAAAGGTGTTATCCAGAGTGTTGTCTGCCCTGATGAAATCCGTGAGGAACTACATCATTTTCCCTGAGGTGGGCGAACTGGCTACAGTGAAGGGTGATTTCTACGCCCTTGGACATATTCCCAACGTAATTGGTGCCATTGATGGGACCCATGTGGCTTTGGTTCCCCCAAGAGACAGGGAGCAGGTGTACAGGAACAGAAAAAGTTACCATTCAATGAACATCCAGGTGGTGTGTTTGGCTGACCAGTACATCTCGCATGTAAATGCCAAATTCCCAGGGTCAGTGCATGACGCCTACATCATGCGGAATAGCAGCATCCCTTACGTGATGGAACAGCTACAGAGACACCGTGTATGGCTAGTGGGGGACTCTGGGTACCCCAACCTGTCGTGGCTACTGACCCCAGTAAGGAATCCCTGGACCAGGGCAGAGGAACGGTACAATGAGGCCCATGGGCGTACTAGGAGGGTGATCGAACGCACCTTTGGCCTCCTAAAGGCCAGGTTTCGCTGCCTGCATATGACCGGGGGATCCCTAATGTACTCACCTAAGAAGGTGTGTCACATCATCGTGGCCTGCTGCATGCTTCACAACCTGGCTTTGCGCCGCCAGGTGCCTTTCCTGCAGGAGGATGGTCGAGACGGTGGTGTTGTGGCAGCGGTGGAACCTGAGGAGAGTGACGAGGAGGAAGACGACGGGGCTGAAACAGACAACAGGGACAGAATCATTGAACAGTACTTCCAATAGGACACAGGTAACATTTCTAAGATAATTTAGTAAAAGTTAACTACTCTGCAGCATCTCTGCTGCCTGTCTATTTGCCCCAGTGTATGATGACTGAGTTTTGGCTTTTCCCTCCCTATTTCAGATCTGGGGTCCCCACTACGAGTCCTGTGCTTCGTTTCCCCATGGACTACAGCTTTGTGGCAGCTGTTTGTTGACTTCACCATGTACAAGGACATATTTGCACTGTCATGTCAATTACAATCTATTGAAATCACAGCCAGACTCCTGATATTTTGGTGCAAAATAGGTGTTTATTGAAGTGCTCAAAATGGGATGGGTGGTTTCAAGTGGGTGGGGGCTATGGTGAAGGAATGTCCATGGCAGAGTCCAGAGTAACAGTCACACAGGTGCATTGTCCAGAGGCCTGTGGAGAGATGGAGCATGGGCAGTTCGAGGATGGACAGGGTGACAATGTGGGACAGTGGGATGACATCAGGTGGTATCCATTGCTGGCGGGGGTCTTGACATCCTACTCTGTCTTGCGAGATCTCAGGGCCCTCTTGCGGGGTGGTTCTTCTCCTGCAGGAGGTGGGGGTCTGGTGGGCTGCTGCTGTGCGGGGGCCTCCTGTCCACTAGCGCCGGCGGAGGTGGATGGCTGTTCTTGGTCCCGGCTAGTGGCAGGGGCCCTTGGGTGTTGTTCAGTGTCCGCCCTGCTGTTTACGAGGTCCTGCAGCAGCCCTACCATGGTAACCAGGGTGGTGTTGATGGCTCGGATGTCCTCCCTGTACCCCCGATAGTGTTCCTCCTGCAGCACCTGGATCTCCTGGAACCGGGCCAGTACCGTCGCCATCGTCTCCTGGGAGGGGTTGTATGCTCCCATGATGGTGGTGAGGACCTCGTGGAGAGTGGGTTCCCTGGGCCTCTCCTCCCCCCCCTGTCGCACAGCTGCCCGCCGAGTTGGCCTGTTTCCCTGGGCCTCTGCCCCCTGGCCGGTGTGCCCACTACCACTGCCCCCAGGTCCCTGTTGTTGTTGGGGTGGTGGGTTATCCTGGGTGCCCTGTAGTGGTAGACACACCGCAGATTGACGCGCCCTGGAGACAGAGGCATGGGCCCGCTGGGTGGGAGCTGTGCTGGTGTTCCCAGAGGGGTTAGGGTCTATAGTGGCCTGTGCCTGTGTGAGGGGAACCGACTGTCCAGAGGTCCCCGATGGTCCGGGCTGGTCATCGGTGTCCAGATCGACAGAGCTGCTGTCATCGCTGACGGCCTCTTGGGTGGGGGGTGTGGATAATTCTGGCCCCTCCGCCGCGGTGTGTTGACGGTCGGGTCCTGCAGGGGTATAGAGGTATGGTTATAGTTTCAATGTGTGGCATATGGGTGTATCTGTGGGTTCCCGTGTCCCCAAGTGCTGGCATTCGTGTGTGGGGGCTTTGGTGAGGGTGGCTTGTGGGGGGGATGTGTATATGCATTGGGCATGCTTTGGTGATGGGTGTCCATGCTTAGTGGACGCATGCAGGCCTAGGTTTTGGGATGTGTGGGTTGTGATGGTGAGACATTGGCGGGGAATAGGTGTGCTGGGGGTGGGGGTGAGGATGGTGGTGGGGGTGAGGATGGTGGTGGGGGTGAGGGTGGGGGTGAGGGTGGGGGTGAGGATGGGGGTGGGGGTGAGGGTGGGGTTCGAGGATGGGGGTGAGGGTTGGGGTCTGATTTGGCATGCAGGTGGGGGGGAAGCAGTATTGAAGCTTCAACTTACCAGTATCCATTCCTCCGCCGACTCCTGCGAGGCCGTCAGGATGCAGGATGTTCAAGACTTCCTCCTCCCATGATGTGAATTGTGGGGGTTGAGGTGGGGGTCCTCCGCCAGTCTTCTGCACGGCGATGTTGTGCCTGGATACCATGGAACGCACCTTCCCCCGTAGGTCGTTCCATCGCTTCCTGATGTCTTCCCGATTTCTGGGGTGCTGTCCCACTGCGTTCACCCTGTCGACAATCCTCTGCCATAGCTCCGTCCTCCGGGCAATGCTGGTGTATTGGACCTGTGTGCCGAACAGCTGGGGCTCTACACGAACGATTTCCTCCACCATAACCCTGAGTTCTTCGTCTGTGAAGCGGGGTTGTCTTTGGGGTGCCATGGGGTGGTGTGTATGATGTGTGGGGTGGAGTATGTGTATTTAAGTGAGTTGAGTGTGGTGGTGTGTGTTGTTTTGTGTGTGGATAGTGTGTGGGTGATGGTGTTGAGTGGCTGTGGCTGTTATGTTTTGGATCCTGGTGTCTCTCTCTTGCCTTCTTTACGATTTTGTAAGCGTAGGGGTTTGTGGGTGATGTGGGTGGGTGTTTTATATTGTATTGTGTGTGTGGGAGTGGTGTGTGTATGTGTATCAGGTGTGTGGGATTCAAATCGTCCAATGTGGGTGAGTTTTGTTCGTTGGTGGGTATTCTGACCGCGCCGGTGTGTCCCGCCAATGGAATACCGCGTTTGAATGACCGCCGCGTGGATTCGTGGGTTGTAATGGGATGGGCGTATTTCTGTTGGCGTGGCGGTGGAGGTTTGGTCACCTCCACCTTTCCGCCGACCGCTGGTCTGGCGGTCTGTTGTGGCGGTCGGATTTTCGGAGGTTTGCCTTCTGCGGGTCAGAATGACCGTGGCGGGTTTCCGCGACCGCGGCGGGATTATGGAGGATTTCTGACCGGCGGTAGGCGCCTTTTACCGCCGAGGTCAGAATGACCACCTCTTCTATGTGCCGCCTGTGTAGTGAGGACATGGAAGATCTCCTCCACGTCCTTTGTTCTTGCAATCACCTCGCACTAGAACAAAAAGCCCTACTGAAGTGCAAATTTAATGAAAAGGGCATACGGACACGGAGACAAGCAGTAATTGCGTGCTTTGCACCGGGTGACCTACAGTTGAATTGTGCCTTGGTAAAGTTTCTACTGCAGGTGTCACAAAAGCAGGAGATAAACTAGCAACATTGCCCCAATGTCGATCTAAAGGAGGAGGACAGGCTTAATGCCTGACAATGGACTACAATGGCATTAAGCGCTGCTCTACTCACACTGGAGCAACGCAAAGTTTTTAAATAGCAACACTTAACCGTCATTTAAAGCGAGCTCCTATGGAGCCGAACTGAAATGATTGAACAATGATTTTTCGTTTTTACCTTTTAAATAGTGCTTAACTATTTTTATTTCTTGTGTTATGGTTTTAAGTAACTAAACAATAAAATCTCTCTCTCTCTCTCTCTGTCACTTCCAAGGAGATTCTCAGTCACAACAACAGATGATTGAGAATCTACTTGAAAGTAGGATAGAAAAATGTGAAATGGTATTTTCTGAACTGCCTGTGTCACCTATATTTTCATTACATTTTTTTAGAGATATTCTGCAGAAAAGTCAACCATTTGGTGACTATCCATTTAGTTTAGGGAAGGAAAACCTGCATCACTCTTGTGAATGGCTTTCAAAAGTGCCTCAAGAACCGTTGCTTTTTATAATTTTTTTGTGATAAAATTAATTTTGAAAGTCATTCTTTGACACCATTTTTCAAACACTTTCACGTGGAAACTCCCTTTAAGATGGTCAGTTCTCAACAGGTAACACACCCTACCATTGTGAAACTACTCTACACTGTGTGCCAGAACCAGACCAGCACTGAAAGTACTGGCCAGTATCTATGTCTAAAAAGGATTGTGGCCCTCATTATGACTGCAGCGGTCTTTTCCGAAGACCACCGCAGCCGCTGGAAGACCACCAGTGCTGGCGGTTTTCTGACTGCCATATTATGATTGCCACCGATCAGATATCTGGTGGCATTCACTACGGAGGTCGGAGGCGTTTTCACTGCTGGCACCGCCACACCAGAAAAAGACCTCCCACAGCGTGGCAGTGCCAACGGTGGGTGCTCCAGGTCCTGTCCCCTCACAGAGGAGCACCTCGTCGGACAAGGTAAGTGTCATCCGCAAGGGGAGGGAGGTAGTGGGCCGTGAATGGGTGTGTGTGAGTTTGTGTATGTGTGTCACAAATGTGAGGGTAGGAGGGGGAGTGATTGTGCGTGCTTGTGTGTCTATGTGTAAATGTGGTGATGCATGTGTGTATGCATGTGGACGGTGGTGGGGGTTGTGTATATATGTATGTAGTTGAAGGGAGGGGGTGGGAGAGTGTATGTGTGCATGTCTGATATGTATGGGTATGTATGTGTGTCTATGGGGTGAATGTTGTGAGTGCGTGTGTGAGTGCGGGGAGTCTGTGTGTAATTGTTTGTGTGTGGGTGCATGCATGCATGTGTGTGGAGGTGTTTGGGGGGTATCCCAGTGACAGGAACGCAGGTTCCTGTCATCGGGATACCCTTCCACCAGCATTTTCATCGCGGTGGGACTGTGAGAAAGTTGCCTCTTTCTAGCATGGTTAGCCCCACTTTTGGCCTGTTTGTGAGTGTGTGTCAGTGTGTTTTTACTGCATCACTGGGATCCTGCTAGCCAGGACCCCAGTGCTCATAGTGAAAACCCTATTTGTCAGTATGTTTTGCCTGTCTCACTGGGATCCTGCTAACCAGGACCCCAGTGTTCATAGTTTGTGGCCTAGTGTGTGTGTTGTCAGTAGTGCTTCACTGTGTCACTGAGGCTTTGCTAACCGGAACCTCAGTGCTTATGCTCTCTCTGCTTCCAAATTAGTCGCTATAGTTTAGTGACTTCATTTACCATTCCCAATTGACACACTGGACACCCCTTATAAGTCCCTAGTATATTGTACCTAGGCACCCAGGGCATTGGGGTACCAGGAGATCCTTATGGGCTGCAGCATTTATTTTGCCACCCATAAGGAGTTCAGACAAACCCTCTCATAGGACTGCCACTGCAGCCTGCGTGAAATAGGGCACACACTATTTCACAGCCATTTTCACTGCACTTAAGTAACTCATAAGTCACCGATATGTCTAACCTTCATTTACTGAAGGCTGGGTGCAAAGTAACTAAGTGTGAGGGCACCCTTGAACTAGAAAAGGTGCCCCATGCTATCCAGGGCCCAATCCCCGGACTTTGTGAGTGCGAGGATGCCATTACACGCATGCACTACATATACGTCACTACCTATATGTATCTTCACAATGGTAACTCTGAATATGGCCATGTAACATGTCTAAGATCATGGAATTGTCCCCTCATTCCAAATCTGGTATTGGAGAGCCAATTCCATGCATCCGGGGGGCTCCACAATGGACCCCCATTACTGCCAAACCAGCTCTCTGAGGCTTGCACTGCAGCTACAGCTGCTGCCACCTCACAGACAGGGTTCTGCCCTTGTGTTGTCTGAGCAGCTCAGTCCCAGGAAGGCAGAACAAAGCATTTCCTTTGGGAGGAGGGTGTTGCACCCTCTCCCTTTGGAAATAGGTGTTACAGACTTGGAAGGGGTAGCCTCCCAGAGCCTCTGGAAATGCTTTGAAGGGCACAGATGGTGCCCTCCTTGCATAAGCCAGTCTACACCGGTTCAGGGACCGCCAGTCCCTGCTCTGGCGCGAAACTTGACAAAGTGACCACTCCCCTGTCCATCACCACCCCAGGGGTGGTGCCCAGAGATCCTCCAGTGTGTCCCAGGCATCAGCCATCTTGTTTCCCAAGGTGTGGGGACAATCTGGAGGCCTCTAAGTGGCCAGTGCCAGCAGGTGACATCAGAAACCCCTCCTGATAAGTGCATACCTGGTTAGGCAGCCAATCCCCCTCTCAGGGCTATTTAGGGTCTCTCCTGTGGGTTCCTCTTCCGATTCTGCTTGCAAGTTCCCATCATGAATCCTCTGCAACCACTGCTTCATCCTCTGACCTTGTATCAGACTGCTCCAGGAACCACTGTAACTGCAACAAAGTATCCAGAAGGGCTACTTCGACTCTGCAACTTCAGCTCCAGCCAGCAACTGCAATAGTTTCCACATTGTGCATGCTCTGGGGACTCCCTGTCTTCACCCTGCACCAAAAGGACCGAAGAAATCTCCCGTGGAGTGACGGAGTCACTTCCCTGCTCCAGCAGGCACCTTGTAAGACGCCGACTGCTTCTCTTGGACTCCTCTCCTGTCCAGCATGCTCCTTGGAACACAGGTGGTGGACCCCTTCCACACAGATTATCCTAACGTCCTGCTGTCCAAATTTGGAGGAGGTAAGAGCTTGCCTCCCCCGTTTGTGACATTACCATGTGCACGCATAACCTTCACCTCCTGAGGCCTCTGTGCACTATTTGCGAGAATCCTTGATGCACAGCCTGGCCCAGGTCCCCATCACTCTGTCCTGTGACGCTCAACTCGCTGAGTTGTTCTACGGTGGTGTGGGACCTTCCTTTGTAATGCTGCAGCAACCTCAATTTGCACTTTCTTTGTCCCCGTGTCCTGGGACCTCTGTGGGTGATGCCTGCTCATTTGTGGTTCCCTCCAGTGTTGGGAATCCCCTCTGCCTCCTCAGTCGAGGCCCCCAGGTCCCTCCTGGGTCCAGGCAGTGCCATTTTGACCCAATCCACGACATTGCTTGAACCAAGGCTTGTTGAACGAATCCAGTGCTGTAACTCACCTGCATCCAACATCTCCACGTGGGACATCCTTTGCATCATGCAGGAACCCGCAGTCATCTTATTTGGTGCTCTTCTGCAGACTTCTTCTAACCGGAGAATCCTCTTTTGCACCATCTTCTAGGTTGACAGGGCCTCCTGTCCTTGCTGGAATCTTTTGCAACTTCTGGACTTGGTCTCCTCTCTTTACAGGTCTTCAGCTTCAGGAATCCACCATTTGTTGCTTGCAGTCTTGCTTGGTTCTTGCAATAACTCTAATCACGACTTGTAGTGTGTCCTAAGGAAACTTGCAGTACTTTACTCCTACTTTCCTGGGCTCTGGGGTGGAGTATGTTACTCACCGTTGTGGTTTTCTTACACTCCCAGCGATCCTCTACACACTACACTTGTCTACGGAGGAATTTATGATTCACATTCCACTTTCTTAGTATATGGTTTGTGTTGCCCCTAGACCTATTTCTGTCTATTGCATTCATTGGTATCTTCTATTGTTTGCACTATCCTATTACTAGTTACTTACCTTATTTTGTTGTCTAGTGTATATATTGTGCATAATACTTACCTCCAGAAGAAGCCTTGCCTCTAAGATATTTTTGGCCTTGTGTCACTAAAATAAAACACCTTTATTTTTGGTAACACTGAGTATTGTCTTTTATTGTGTATAAGTACTGTGTAACTATAGTGGTATTGCAGGAGCTTTGCATGTCTCCTAGTTCAGCCTAAGCTGCTCTGCTACAGCTACCTCTATCACCCTACGCTGCTACAACACTACTATATTTCACTTTTAAGGGATAACTGGACCTGGTATAAGGTGTAAGTACCCAAGGTACCCACTACAAACCAGGCCAGCCTCCTACAGAGACCGCAAGGAAAATGCTGGTGGTATCCCTAGTGGGAATGACCTCGGCAGTTATTCGACTCCCGCCGGGCTGCAGGTGGAAACTTCCAGCCCAGCAGGCTGCAGTAAAGCAGCGCGACAGGCGGGGATGCAGTGGTTTGTCGGTGGCCTAACTGCCGCTGTTGTAATATGGTGGTCTACACTGCTGGTCCCGCGGCTGTGAGACCACCACCGTGGCCCCTGCGGTCCATGGACTGCCAGGGTCATAATAAGGGCCATAGTTCGTAGTCAGTGACAAACTCCTAGGAAAAACCTTGAGCACTAGCATTTATTTTCTTTAATAAATTGAGCCCGCTCAATCAGGACCATCACAAGGAAAGTGCAGCCAGGGCTAATAGACCCAAACCCCCTCTTAGCAGGGTCTTAGACATCAAGTAACAACATATACCTTTAATTTATCACAGTAAAATAAAGATAACAAGGCCTTGGAAGACCATTCAATTTCTGAATTAGAAGTAGACGTGCTTTGCAGGAGCTAGTCACATTGATAGAGAATGGCTAGCTGGAAGAGAGAAAAAAAATGATGGGGGAAAGTTTAGCTTGGGGATAAGCATTGCTGCATCCAATGTTCATTTATAATTCCACGAGGTTAAGCTCAAGGTACAAAAATGAAAATAAATAACATACATATATTGAAATACAAAGTGTTCCTTCTGGAGTTCCCTCGGTTTTTAAAACACTGTTTATGTGGGCAATTTGTATAGGTCACTAGATTAATGTGCCTGCTATACATATCCTTTCATCCTTCAAAGGTCGATAAAATTACTTGGTTTTAGGGTTCCACCAAAATGTTTTGACTGCGGCGATACCACAGGCATTTGCTTCTATCTCTACCGAAAATAGGCCCTCATTCTAAGTCTGGCGGGCGGCGGAGGCCGCCCGCCAGACTTCCCCCCTCCAAAATACCGCTCCGCGGTCCAGAGACCGCGGAGGGTATTCCAAGTTTTCCCCTGGGCTGGCGGGCGGCCGCCAAAAGGCCGCCCGCCAGCCCAGGGGAAAACAACCTTCCCACGATGAAGCCGGCTCGTAATCGAGCCGGGCGGAGTGGGAAGGTGCGACGGGTGCTACTGCACCCGTCGCGTATTTCACTGTCTGCTATGCAGACAGTGAAATACTAGCGGGGCCCTCTTACGGGGGCCCCTGCAGTGCCCATGCCATTGGCATGGGCACTGCAGGGGCCCCCAGGGGCCCCGCGACACCCCCTACCGCCATCCTGTTCCTGGCGGGCGAACCGCCAGGAACAGGATGGCGGTAGGGGGTGTCAGAATCCCCAAGGCGATTCATTTGGGCAGCGGGAAACTGGCGGGAGACCGCCAGTTGTCCCGGTCCGACCGCGGCGTTACCGCCGCGGTCGGAATGCCCAAGGGAGCACCGCCGGCCTGTCGGCGGTGCTCCCGCCCCCGTTGACCCTGGCGGTTCTGTACCGCCAGGGTCATAATGAGGCCCATAGTGTATTTCGGAACAAAATTAGCAATTTACATTCACAAAGAGTTACTTCGTAACTACCATAAAAAGTTAATATTTTGTGAGCTTGGTTGAGCTGGTTTGGGCTTTCCCATTTCTAAGAAATTGAAGTAGCATCAATTGCCCGGGGTGCTAAGCCTATGCCGTTCACCAGGGAGTGCCTGCAGTTAAGGATATTGACAACATATTTTCAACCTGATGTCCTCCCACTAATACACAGCCGCTAAAGTGTGCTTTTTCAATGAAGGTCTATGGGTCTTGCCTGTGAGAGTGCATGCACTCCTTGCACATGCACTCTTGCTTGCAAGACATATTGTGTATAACAAAGGGATTTGCAGCCTGCCCTTTGTTTACCATTCATTGGGTTCCTTGTCCCTCTTACTTGAGGCCTTGTAATTGGGAAGCATGTGCCGGCATCACCACCACTTCTTAGGCTGGAGCATGGACCGGTCACAGATTGCTGTAGAATGCTTTCTATCCTTTAGCTGATTTACGTACTTTTTTCCTATCTTTTTTGTGTGTAATCTGAAAGAGATTGAACGCACCTGAGTGGCACACAATGAAAAGCAAGACACGTGAAGAAGGTTTTGCTGCAAGGCAATCATCTAAGAACTTAATTACCCCCATCTGTGCCTGCTGTTTATAGTATATATATATATATACAGTATATATATGTATGAAGTCGCTTTGAAAACAACATGGAAACGTTGTAATCGTTGCATTGGCCTGTATGTTTCCTGTAACAAACAATTTCTCCTTGTCGTTGCATTTATAGAGAGGTGTGCTCACTCACTCCTATGAACAGTTCCAGTTCTACCTAGGCTTAGCAACGCTGACACTAGCGCGGCTCTGTGAAAGAGAAAATACTGGTCTTGAGGGGTGGGCAGAATGCCCTACCCTCCACCCCCAACAATTCCCCCTGGGAGTTTCAGGTGGGTGGTCGAGTCCAGGGGGTCATGGAGAACCCTATTGGTCAGTTTGTTTTGTTGGGGGTGGAGGGTATTTCAGTAGGCAAGGTGACCATTAGTGGTGTCATTTTAAAAGGCACGCATCTGGTAGTAAAATTGTTGTGTAATGCTTTGTCTGCCTTAAGGTAGGGGTTCTATTACTCTCATTTGGTTGAGCCATTACATAAGTTAATTTAAGGAATTATGGGCCTTATTACTACCTTGACGGAGGGGTTTCCTCCATCACAAATCTGGCGGATATCCCGTCTGTCGTATTATGATCCCATTATATTCAATGGAGATCCTAATATGGCAGACGGGATATCCGTCACATTTGTGATGGACGAAACTCCTCAGTCAAGGTTGTAATAAGGCCCTATGTCTTCTCAGGACGAGCGAGTTGGTCAAGCCCTGAAAATTGTGATGGAAGCGGGGAGGGATGATTTGTTGGCGGAGGGCTCAGCTGAGAGCCAGGAATGTCGAGATTCTGGGTTTGTTTAAGGTCGTGATGCAAGAGCTAGGGGCCTCTTTGGTTCCAGAGAAAACGATGGGACCGGTGCAGGTAATCATATTTCTAGGAGTGGAGTTGGATTCCTTGAAAATGGAGATCAGGTTGCTGAGAGATAAGAAGCAACGCTGCCTTGAATTGTTGCACAAAGCTTTACAGGGTAGTAAGGTGCAAGCAAAAGACAGTCAGGTCCTTTTGGGGGATTTGAGTTTCGCTTGTAGGGCTGTTTGGGTGGGGAGGATTTTCAACAGGAGAATGGAGTGGGCACTCTTGGGTGTGGGCCTTTGTCATCATCATCTCCATATTCTGGCTGGGGTGAAAGGGGATTTGCGTCTTGGGCCCATTTTTCTGGAGGAATTCAATGGGGTACCCCTGGCAGGTCTGGGGGAAGAGATGGAGTGGTCTATCCAATTGTTCTCTGACACTGCAGGAGGGCACGGTTTGGATTTCCTTTGTCAGGGCAGGTGGTGTGCCGAAGAGTGGCCAGAAGAGTGGAAGGGGGGCAAGAGTATTGCTTTCCTTGATTTTTTCCACTAGTGGTGGCTGTCTGTGGGGGCGGTGGTTTGGTGAAAAGCAAGTTTTGTTCAGTGTGGATAATATGTCCGAGGTACACATGGTTAACTGCCAGTCTGCAAGAAATCCAATGGTGTGGAAGTTGCTGCATATTTTTGTCCTGGAATACTTGAGATGCAATGTTACAAATAAGGTGAGACACATAGCAGGAGCGGTTAATGAAATTGCTGATGCTTTTTCTCATTTTCAGTGGACCAGGTTTCGGGGGCTTGCACCATGGACAGACGTGACAGAAATGGAGGTACCGGCATATCTGTGGGTGATTGGTGAGACCGTGTGAGGCAGTTGCTTTTAAGCTCCCTTTCGGGGTCTAGAGATAGTCATATGAGCTGATGTGGGAGGAGTTTCTCTGGTCTGGGGCAAAAAGGCACAGTGACGATGACAGCAGATTATCACGGCAAAATAATGTGGTTACTTTCATACTGAATTTGACTTGCAAGGGGCTATCAGAAGGCACCATTGCAGGTACATTGGCAGGGATTGTGTTCTTCAGGAAACTGTTTTGGGATTATGAACCGCCAGTAGGGGAGATGGGTAGAAGGATGCTTGAAGGATGGGCTCAGTAACAGGATAAAGGTATGGGAGTGCGGATGCCTCTCACATTGGATATATTGAAGAAGGTCATATTGGCACACCCAAGTGTATGCAGCAAGGAAGGAGAGGTGGTGCTATTTTCCTTCATTATTGTGTGGCTCTTCTATGGGGTTTTCCGGATCACAGAGGTGGTGGTATCCAAAGCGCGGGAAGGTGTTCAGTGGGAGGATGTGAGGGTGCTTCCCTCATTTGTACAGGTATAGGCACCGTGATCTAAAACAGACCAGTCAGGCAGGGGAATGCGCGTCAAGATGGGGGCATACCCATATCAAGGTATCTGCCTGCCTGTGAGGTGGCTAGCACTGTGCCAGCGTAGGCTAGGGAAGGGGCCGATTTCTCACCACGGGGATGGTGCGAATTTTTCAGCAGTGCAGGTTTTGGGGTATTGCGTAAAGCGATTAGGTTTCTGGGTTCATATCGTTATGGCAATGGAGGCAGACACATGAGGCTGGTCGACGGCATATATTAGGAGGGTGAGACGTTGGCACTCAGACTGCTAGAAGAACTACTTGCCAGCAGATTGGATGTTGGCGAACACCATTACCATGAATTTGTTTTCTCCTAGGATGGATTGTGGGCTCCATGAGGGGCCATATTGAGGTTTGGAAGTGTGCGGCGAAACATGCAGACACTAAGAAGGGAGGCCACCAGCTAGGATTTCCGGACACGGAATTCAGATTTCAGATTTCAGATGAAAAAGTGTGGAAAAGGCGGCACACAATGCCATGAATTTCTACCAACGTTAAATGTTTTAATCAAGGGTGTATCTTTTCCTAACATATTACTTCTGCACCTGGGAGAAAATGATCTAGTAAAGATGAAAGGTTTGGCACTGGTGAAAGCTGTAAAAAACGATTTGCTTGAAATTAAGCCTGTCTGGTTAGGTACCACGGTGGAACTGACGGAATTTATGCAAAGGAGGCATTGGAGGGATGCTTTAAAGCCAGAAGCAGTTGAAAGAGCATGCAGGAAGGAAAACAGGGAGCTTTGGAAATTTTGTAGGGCAACCAATTTCTTTTTCTTTGGGCACCAGATACGAATCTGTAGAATCTTTCAAGGAGGACGTGGTGCATCTTTCAGTGTTTGGTGTGAACTATACCTTATGCAAAATACAAGGTATCATAGAGGACTTGTTACATTTGCTGGTTGGGATGTAAATGAGAACAGTGAGAACGGAGTTTATCAGGAGAGACAGAAAAACTCAGTGGGATTTTTCTGGTGGCAGGTTCTTGGTAAGTTTAATTAGTTATACCAACAGAAAAAGTTGGTCAGTTAAATACATATTTGAGAATTTGGAGGGGTGGGGAGAGGTAGGGTAATCGAATTGAGGATCGGAACAAAGTCACCTGTAAATCCTTGAGATAAGAAGTGGGGGATGCAGTGATATGAGTGGCGGGAGTGGTATTTGGAAGTTTGATTGACAGGATTGGGGAGTGATAATTAGGGAAGAGGGAGGATCCTTGGGTATTTATGGTTATGTATAGTGAGGCTGGGAGAGTATTAGGATGTAAGGCGTTAGAGCCAGGCGTTTGTTTTAATTTTAGGAATGCACCTGTCTCACTAAAGTGGCCTTTAGCACACTAATGGCAGTCGGTGATTATTGGTATGGTCGAGGGGCTCAGGAACGAGCCGACTGGTCAGTTTGTTGGGGGTATTTCAGTATACAAGGAGACCCTTAGCAGTTGCCATTTTAACAGGTACGCCCTAGTTGCTAGGGTCAGTTGTAGTAGTAAAACCGTCCCGCCATCCCTTCCCTGTATACCTTCTTTAATGAGGCAGGTTATGGTTGTAAGGATGGTGGGGGTGTATTATCTATATTTAAAGTGTGGGGGGTTCTGTGGGGATGTTTTTGTCGCTGAATGTGAGGAGGTGCGGGGGGAGGTTCTTGGTAACTTTAATGAGCTATAACAACAGAAAAAGTTGGTCAGTTAGTTACATAGTTGAGAATTTGGAGAGGTGGGTAGGGGTAGGGTTAATCGAATTGAGGATCGGAAGTCAACAGCAAATCCTTGAGAAAAGAAGTGGGGGATGCAGTGATATGAGTGGCGGCAGTGTTGTTTGGAAGTTTGATTGACAAGACTGGGAAGTGATAATTAGGTGAGGATCCTTGAATAGTTATGGTTATGTATAGCGAAGCTGGGAGAATATTAGGATATAAGGAGTTACAGCCAGAGATTTGTATTGATTTTAGGAATGCACCTGTCTCATTAAAGTGGCCCTTTGCACACTAATGGGAGCCTTTGGTATTGGATGCACTGTTTTATTTTCATGATTGTTTTCTTAGTGGTTGCACATGTTTGTGTGTCTCACAATTTCCCGATTTCGTTAAAAGTTTGCTGTCAATTTTTATTTTACATGCACTTGTCCTACAAAAAGTAAGTTTGAAATGCTAAATTGCAATAGTCGAGAGCGTAACACAGTAACAGCTGCCCAGCTCTACCGTGCCCATGATTTAAACACGGGCTGCTGTTGTGCAGCGCTTGTTTTCGCTAATTCCCCAGAGACCACGGACACCAAAAAAACTGCCAATTTTTTGATCAGTTTAAAGACGAGTGGAGTTTTGCTTTTATTTAGTCAGTGTCCATAATTTAACCTAGTTACGGTTAAAACGCAACAAACTAGCAGCAAGTAAAAGAAAGATCAGTAAGTATGCTTGAAGGTTCAAAAAGTGCCTGTTCCTTTAATTGTGTGCCAAAGAGAGAGCTCGAGAGAGAGTAAGGTGAGATGCCTGAAACGTTCTGATTACTTACCAGGAGTCCTCATTTCTCCTACATCCACTTTTTCTTGCCGCACTCGTTACTGAATGAGCAGAATCTTCCTCACCCCTGGAAAACTTTGGGCTTGAATCATACCGGAAACAACATTACGCTTCAGTAGGTGGTACATTATGTCTTACTTGTCGCTCCTCTTTTCAAGACTCCAAAGCCCTAGAGAAACCAGGGAAGTAGGCTGGGTGCAAGGTGTGTGATGAAGAAAAATGGGACCAGGAATAATGATGATGCATAGTAAGCAATCACAGAATTACCCCACATCTTTCATCTCATCCTTGTGTTTCCCTAAAGGAAATTCCAATGAGAACAGGTGTTAAGTTGCCACAACTGTTGTGATTTTTAAAGTGGAGGAAAAGAACTGTTTTGTCTAGTCACTCTGCTTTGATAAAAATCACCAAATTTCACCAACATTAGGCATTCCAGAGCATCTGTTCTGTGATTATACGTGCTTTTGTTTTGACACATATTGTAACATCATTCACATTTAATATGAACAGTGTTGGATCACACAATTCTACCCTCTTCCACTCCAAGATGTCCCAGCATTCTCCACCATCTGTAATACAATATATATGTCCAGGGAGTAGCCTAAGGTATCATACTATATAACTCACCCAAGGGAGCTTGCTGTGCTTCATCCCTTAAACTGGAACATCCGTGCAATCCTGTTGGAACTGGAACCTCCGCTAGTACATAAGTCAATGCAATAGAACAAATCTATCTTCCCAGTATCACAGCACATGGTCTTCTCCACAGGCAAAAAGCTAGAGTTGGGAAACCGTATTAAACTTCTGAACTTTTGAAAGTCTTTTATACTTGACATCAAAGCACCAGGGCCGGACTGGCTGCAGCGGGCATCAGGCATTTCCCCAGGAGGCTGGAAAGGTGGGGCCGGTTTTACAGTGGTGAGGGGCGGGTTTGTTACTGGGGCCAGTTTTGTAGCAGTGCTTAAATATCAGCCTTTAATAACAAAAGCAGCAGTGCTTCACACTTCCACCCCTCCTTTAGATGACAAGGTTTTAGCTTCTCCACATTTTTTCATTACAAAACATTTGCACATTGCGTGAACCAACTGAAATGGTATGAACTTAAGGTGATTGGCTACTCCAAGAGAAGACATGATGTGGAACAGCTTATACTGTTAAGAGAGGCATAACCACCAAGTTGAATAGTAACCTTTAGCCACACTTTGATTAGATTGCTCTGTTTGTTATGGTTTTCTGCGAATTTTGGGGAAACAGCCTCGCTCTCTTCTTAACCATCTAGACACATTGGTGTTTCCTTTGCTCTATAACTATTTCCCAAAATTACAACGAGGAGATCTTTTGTGCATGCCTAAATCTATCACATTATTTAATTGTGAGCTTTATTAAAGACCACTGCTGATATATAAGTGAACATCTGGCATTAGCAGTATGTATCTGTTCACTGATCCATGTTGGTGGTTGCTACACATATGATTAAGGACTTTTGCTGTTGTGCGTACTCTATCTGCAGAGTTCTATATTCATATATTTCCTGTGTTGGTTCATTTAAGAAATATTTTTAGGAATATTTTTGTGCCCTTCGAATTTTTGACCTCTGACTTTTTCTCGACATTGTGTGAAAATATAGGTGATCTGTAATATATATTTTCTTTTCATTCCAAGATGTCGCAAATGTTTATTTTTGTTAGATAATTGACATAATTAGTTGTCATCTGACAGGTGTATGCTTTTATAGCGCTCTAGCACTTAAATGGATTAGGTTTCTTTGGTTGACTTCAGTCAACCTATAGTCATTTGTAGAGTGCATTGCTGTCACCCCTGGTGTATCTGGGGTGCAATGTCTCTGTCGCAAAGCCAGGTCTTGAGTCTCTTCCTGAAGTCTGCCAGTGAGGGTGCAGTTCAGGGGGGGAGGGATAGGTTGTTCTAGGCCTTGGCAGCAATGTAGGAAAATGAGAGGCCGTCACTGCTGCTGCGGCAGATTCTGTGTGTGTGTGCAAGAGCCAGAGAGGAAAAGGGTAGGTGTCTTGTGGGTTGGTGGAAGTGTAGACGGTGGTTGATGTAGTCCGGTCCTTGCTGGTGTACAGCTTTGAAGGTGTAAGTGAGGACTTTGAAATGACATCTCTTCTGGATGGGGAGTCAGTGGAGGTTTCTGAGGTGGGGTGTGATGTGGGCGTACCTGGGAAGGTCCAGGATGACTTTGGTGGAGGTGTTCCATATTGTCTGGAGTCTCTTTAGGAGCTGGGAGGGCATGCTGGCACAGAGAGCGTTACCGTAGTCGAGGAGGCTTGTGACGAGGGCCTGAGTGACAGCTTTCCTGGTTTTGGCTGGGATCCATCTGAAGATTCTGCAGAGCATGCGGAGGGTGTGGAGGCGGGAAGAGGCGACTGTTGATCTGCCGCTTCATGGTCAGCTCACTGTACAGCATGATGCCAAGGTTGCGAGCATGGTCGGTAGGTGTGTGAGTGGGTCCAGGTTCAGCTGGCAACCAGCTATTGTCCCATATGGAGGTGTTTTTCCCAAAGATCAGGACTTCCGTCTTGTTGGAGTTGAGCTTCAGGCAGTTAGTTTTCATCCAGTCAGCTACGGTGGTCATGGCATTGCAGAAGTTGGTTCTGGTGGTGGAGTGGTCCTCAGTAAGCAAGAGGTTCAGTTGAGTATCATCTGCCTAGGTGATGATGATGAGTCCATGGGATCTAACGATGTCGGCCGGGGGGTCATGTAGGTATTGACAAAGGGGGGCTGAGGGATGAACCTTGGGGTACGCCGCAAATGTAGTTGGACACTCTGAGTGCATCCTGTCAGGAAGAAGGCAATCCATTTGAGGATGTTGTTTTGTATTCCGATGCTGTGGAGTCTGTTGATGAGGATGCGGTGGGTGTTGATGTTGAACGTGGCTGATTGGTCGAGGAGGATCGGGGCGGCGGTTTTCCTGAGGCCAAGGAGTGCTCTAATGTTGTCAGCGGCAGTGATGAGTGCGGTCTCGGTGCTGAGGTTGGAACGAAAACTTGATTAAATGTTGAGTAGACTTTTTTCTTCCAGGTAGCTGGTGAACTTCTGATTGATGGCTGTGTATAGAAAAATATCTTTTCTTAGTTTATTTTAAGAACCACAGGTTCAAATTCTACATGTAATATCTCATTTGAAAGGTATTGCATGTAAGTACTTTAGGAACTTTGAATAATCACAATAGCATATATACTTTTTACATAAAACACATATAGCTATTTTAAAAGTGGACACAGTGCAATGTTCAACAGTTCCTGGGGGAGGTAAGTTATTGTTAGTTCTTGCAGGTAAGTAAACCACCTACGGGGTTCAAATTGGGGTCCAAGGTAGCCCACCATTGGGGGTTCAGAGCAACCCCAAAATTACCACACCAGCAGCTCAGGGCCGGTCAGGTGCAGAGTTCAAAGTGGTGCCCAAAACACATAGGCTTCAATGGAGAAGGGTGTGCCCCGGTTCCAGTCTGCCAGCAGGTAAGTACCCGCGTCTTCGGAGGGCAGACCAGGGGGGTTTTGTAGGGCACCGGGGAGGACACAAGTCAGCACAGAAAGTACACCCTCAGCAGCACGGGGGTGGCCGGGTGCAGTGTGCAAACACGCGTCGGGTTTTCAATAGGTTTCAATGGGAGACCAAGGGGTCTCTTCAGCGATGCAGGCAGGCAAGGGGGGGGCTCATCGGGGTAGCCACCACCTGGGCAAGGAGAGGGCCTCCTGGGGGTCACTCCTGCACTGGAGTTCCGATCCTTCAGGTCCTGGGGGCTGCGGGTGCAGGGTCTTTTCCAGGCGTCGGGATCTTAGATTCATACAGTCGCGGTCAGGGGGAGCCTCGGGATTCCCTCTGCAGGCGTCGCTGTGGGGGATCAGGGGGGACAACTTTGGTTACTCACAGTCTCGGAGTCGCCAGGGGGTCCTCCCTGTAGCGTTGTTTCTCCACCAGTCGAGTCGGGGTCGCCGGGTGCAGTGTTGCAAGTCTCACGCTTCTGGCGGGGATTGCAGGGGACTTTAAAGCTGCTCCTTGGAAACAAAGTTGCAGTCTTTGTTGAACAGGGCCGCTGTTCTCGGGAGTTTCTTGGTCTTTTTAGAGCAGGGCAGTCCTCTGAGGATTCAGAGGTTGCTGGTCCTGGGGAAAGCGTCGCTGGAGCAGTTTTCTTCCGAAGGGGGGAGACAGGCCGGTAGGGCTGGGGCCAAAGCAGTTGGTGTCTCTGTCTTCTCTGCAGGGTTTTTCAGCTCAGCAGTCCTCTTCTTCTTAAGTTGCAGGAATCTGAGTTCCTAGGTTCAGGGGAGCCCCTAAATACAGAATTTAGGGGTGTGTTTAGGTCAGGGAGGGCAGTAGCCAATGGCTACTAGCCCTGAGGGTGGCTACACCCTCTTTGTGCTTCCTCCCAAGGGGAGGGGGTCACATTCCTATCCCTATTGGGGGGATCCTCCATCTGCAAGATGGAGGATTCCTAAAAGTCAGAGTCACTTCAGCTCAGGTTGCCTTAGGGGCTGTCCTGACTGGTCAGTGACTCCTCCTTGTTTTTCTCATTATCTCCTCCGGCCTTGCCGCCATAAGTGGGGCCGTGGCCGGAGGGGGCGGGCAACTCCACTGGCTGGAATGCCCTGTGGCGCTGGAACAAAGGGGGTGAGCCTTTAAGGCTCACCGCCAGGTGTTACAGCTCCTGCAAGGGGGAGGTGATAGCATCTCCACCCAGTGCAGGCTTTGTTACTAGCCACAAAGTGACAAAGGCACTCTCCCCATGTGGCCAGCAACATGTCTCGAGTGTGGCAGGCTGCTAGAACCAGTCAGCCTACACAGGTAGTTGGTTAAGGTTTCAGGGGGCACCTCTAAGGTGCCCTCTGGGCTGTGTTTCACAATAAAATGTACACTGGCATCAATGTGCATTTATTGTGCTGAGGAGTTTGATACCAAACTTCCCAGTTTTCAGTGTAGCCATTATGGTGCTGTGGAGTTCGTGTTTGACAGACTCCCAGACCATATACTCTTATGGCTACCCTGCACTTACAATGTCTAAGGTTTGGCTTAGACACTGTAGGGGCACAGTGCTCATGCACTGGTGCCCTCACCTATGGTATAGTGCACCCTGCCTTAGGGCTGTAAGGCCTGCTAGAGGGGTGACTTATCTATACTGCATAGGCAGTGTGAGGTTGGCATGGCACCCTGAGGGGAGTGCCATGTCGACTTACTCGTTTTGTCCTCACCAGCACACACAAGCTGGCAAGCAGTGTGTCTGTGCTGAGTGAGAGGTCCCCAGGGTGGCATAAGATATGCTGTAGCCCTTAGAGACCTTCCCTGGCATCAGGGCCCTTGGTACCAGGGGTACCAGTTACAAGGGACTTACCTGGATGCCAGGGTGTGCCAATTGTGAAAACAAAAGTACAGGTTAGGGAAAGAACACTGGTGCTGGGGCCTGGTTAGCAGGCCTCAGCACACTTTCAATTCAAAACATAGCATCAGCAAAGGCAAAAATTCAGGGGGTAACCATGCCAAGGAGGCATTTCCTTACAATGGCCTTCTCGAGTACTTTGGCTGATAGTAGAGAGATGGGTCGGTAATTCTTCAGTTTGTTGTGATTGGCGAGGATTTTTTCAGGAGGAGTTTGGTTTCCGCATGTTTTCATTTTTCCGGAAAACTGCAGTGTGATGGAGGTGTTGAGGATGCTGGTGAGTTCTATGCTGATGGGGTTGGTTCTGGGGTTGACCAGGTGGTGGGGGTCTGGGTTGGGTGGGTGTCCTGGAGTGAGTGAATGGATGTCATGATGGCTGAGGAGAATTGAGTGGTGAGCGGTGCCCACATGGAGATAGTGCTGTTGGTGTGCAGTGGGGGGTCAAGAGAGTTGAAGTTGGAGATGGTGGGTTGGGGGTCAGAGTTGTAGATGGTGGCGATCTTGCTGTGGAAGTAGTCTGAGAGGGTGTTGCAGAGTTCTTGGGAGGGGTGGATGGTATTCTCTATGGCTGCTTGGTTGGAGTATTCTTTAACTATTTTGAAAAGTTATTTTGTGTCGTTGGATGCTGAGTCGATGCGGGTCGTGATGGCTGCTCTCTTGGTCTCCTTGAGTTGTTGGTAGTAGTTGCTGAGGGGTGCTTTGTGTGTTGTTCTATTGGGGGGATTCCTGGTGGATCACTGTTGTTTCTTGAGTTTGTAGCAGCTGCGCATGGTGGGTATGGGCTCCAGAATGTAGCAGCTGGTGTTTGTAGAGGTTTTGTTGGTTCTGGCTAGTTTCAGCGGGGCAACTGAGTCAGCATATTTGGTCATCCAGGAGAAGAAACTCAGGATGGCCTGGTCGAGGTTGAATGAGGTCTTGGTTTTGGATAAGCTGAGGGCCTGAGTCCACTGTGATACAGTAACTCTGCTCCTGTTGCTGTAGGCGGCTCTGTGGTTCTTCGTGGTGTTGTGTTGGCGATGCTGAAGTGGACGATGCTGTGGTCGGACCAGGAGAGTTCTGTGATGTGGCTGAATCTGACTCTGTTTCTGGAGTTGAAGAGGCAGTCAAGGATGTGTCCAGCCTTTTGTGTGCATGTTGACCAGTTGGGTGAGCCCTATGTTGCTCAAGTTCTCGAGGAGGGAGGTGAAGTTGGCATTGTTGTGGTCATCTATGTGGAAATTGAGGTCTCCAAGTAGAATGTAGTGGTTTGAGTTGATGACCAGTGGTGCAATGATGTTGGGGATGGTGTCGCAGAAGGCCAGTCAAGATCCTGGGGGTCTGTATACGAGGGTGCTTCTTGAGGTAGTTTTGGTGTCAGTTTGTAGTAGGAAATCTAATACTGATCGATTTTTCAGGACTGCAAATCATGCTAGATTTATATTAATGTTAAAGATAGGATTTTGGAGTATTTTCTGATTATTACAATGTGGTGCTGCTAGTTTTTAGATATCTCTCAGCTAGGCTAGTCTTCTTTTGACGGATGCAAGCACTTGTAGTGTCACCGAATCGGAGCGCAGTGGGTTTCACACACTGGGGAGAATGCTGGTCAGATTGTTCATGATCACTGTCACTAGTGATTGGATCCGTGTTTTGAGTTCTTTGAGAGTCTTCTGAGCTCTTTTCTTTAGCAGCTCTTTCATCTTGACTGATCCCATTCCTGTGGTTGTCTTTCTTGATACTCTTGTAGACCGTGAAGAGATTACAGAATTTTCAGGCCATTCTTGTCCACAAATTTTAGGGTAAGCTGCGATAGTTTGAGGCTAGTGCTGCAATTTTGATTCACCATTTTCCTTTTTTTAAACCTATATTTATTATTATTGTTTCCTCAATTGGATTACGGCATTTTGTTGAGTGGCACATTGGGTAAGTTCCTTGTTAGTGGTTTTGTCTTACACCGTGGTTGAGTTGGCACACTTTTGGTGAGGTTTGAATCTGGGCATCTTTGGCTAGAATGATATTCCACTGTTTGGACATAATATAGTGAGGGTGAACACAAACACACTTGTGGTGGTTTATTTAGTGGCACTTATGGCTTAGGATTCAAGTTCCAATTTTGTGGTGATTAATCCACATTTATGATTCTTCTGTGAACAAATCATCATTTTTCAAGGTTTTTCTGAAATTTGTGTTTAACATAACGTTCCTCAGGGGCTTGTCCTTTTGGCTCAGTCTACCTCACATAGGCCCATATTTATGCTTTTTGACGCAAACCAGTGCCAGCGCTGGTTTGCGTCAAACAATTTACCGCCGGCTAACGCCATTCCAATGCACCAGGCGGGCGCCTTATTTATGGATTGATGGTAGCTGGTGCTATGGGCTGGTTAGAGTAAAAATAAATGACTCTAACTGGGTAGCGCAGGCGTAGGGAAGAATGGGGGCTGTGTGTCAAAAAATGGTGCAAGTCAGGTTAGAGTAAAAAAATCATGGCTCTGACCGGACTTGCGCCATTGTTTGACGCACAACCCCCATTAAAATGAGTCCTGTCTTAGGAAAGACAGGAGTCATGCCCCCCTGCCCAATGACCATGCCCAAGTTAGGCCCCCCTATGCCACATAAAAAAAAAAGAATACTTACCTCTACTTACCTGTACTTACCTGGGATGGGTCCCCCCATCCATGGGTGTCCTACAGGGGTGGGCTAGGGAGGCAGGGGGTGTCCCTGGGGGCAGGGAAAGGCACTGGGATGGGTCCCCCCATCCATGGGTGTCCTCCAGGGGTGGGCGAGGGTGGCATGTGGTGTCCCTGGGGGCAGGGAAGGGCACCTGTGGACTGCTTCCATGGTTAGAGACCATGGAAATTTGCCCACAGATCCCTTAACGCCTGCCCTCACCCAGGCGTTGAAAAATGGCACAAATCAGGCTAGATGCCATTTTTTAAGGCCCGCCCCCTCCTGTGCATCAAAATGACGCAGGAGTATAAATAAGACGCACAGGCCTTAAATTTTTTTGGGGGGATGGGAACGCCCACCTTGCATGTCATTAATGCAAGGTGGTTTCACGTATCCAGAAAATGACACACACTGCTGAATTTTGACGTTCGTGGGGTCGGGCATCAAAGTATAAATATGGTGTTAGGTTTGGCCGAATTTGCGTCAATAATTTTGACACAAATGCGGCGCAAACAGAGAATAAATATGCCCCATAGTTCTAATGATGGTCTCATGGACTGATTAGCCATCTGAGACAGAAATGCCAACAGTGCATCCTTACTAACTCTCAAGAAGTGACTTAAATCATTTACAAACATACTTTCAACAGTGAATGTATTTTTGTCAGAAAGTCTGTGTTATGTTAGGTGGCTAGCTCGAGCTCCATTGATCATGATCAACTATACAAAAATCAGATTTCTGTGATTAATGTAGGTCTGCTTTGTTTTTTACAATTTTTTATCAAGGACCCTGACTGAACACTGCTGGAATTGATTATGTGTAATGCCAATTTTATATAACAAACCTTTGTAATGTGTGATTATTTGTTGCCAGGTTCACAGATAAAAAAAAGAAAAGATTCCTCTTAATTAATTTGGTACACCTTGTCATTAATGTTTGGTGGCTGAATCCATATAAATTGGATTAGTAAACCAATTCAATTTTGAATGTGTATAAGTGACACCTTCAGGAGCCCTTTGCTTTATGAGTTCGTTTATACCCAGTCTCCTGGGGGAATGTTGGGTAGCCCTATTGTGGTCGCATCGATTTACAAAGAAAGCAGTTAAACTGCAGCCACAGATTTACAAATACATGTGAGTGTGGATGTGCGACTTTCTGAAATTAACAAACATTACCAGGAATGCTGTGCCAGGCACAGATTTCCATACATATTCCTGGAAAGGTCATGTGGCATCCCCAGCAGGGGGTAATCCACCATGAAAGGGGAGTTACACCAGCACTTAGCTCAAATAAATCTCCGACACTTTCCATAGTGGAAAGGGAAAAGAGAGAAGTTTGTGAAAGTCCACAAATGGCCATGTTTGTTGGTGTTCACAAACTTCGATTGTAACCATGCCTTGGAATGCCCACTTTCCACCCAGTGAGTGAGTTGTACGTAGTGTCCCAGGGTGGGGGTGTATAGAGCACTGTCACAGTGTCGCGATGCTTGGATAAATGAAGACACAGGACACATAAGGCTATGGTTGCTTGTGGTGGAAATGGCAGTCATTCACCACTTCTGCCTCCGTGCCTTTTCCCCACAGCTTTTATTTTCTTCCTGAAGTGACCTGTGGGGTAACCCACTGGCCTACTTTAATGCAGGGGTCTTTCTCTCAGACCCACATGCGTCTGTCCCAGGTGGTAGCGTCGGGAGCTCCAATTACGTCACTGGCCTGCAGCGCTACATTCCTCCTTTATTTTAATGAACTCGAACACCTTGGGCCTCCCTGGTGATCTGCAGGAAGACAACGGGCACACTGTTTCTTGGCGGGAGACTTCAACATCTTAGAGCACATATTCTGCTACTCTGGTTGATGGAGGGGGATTTAGTCTTAAAGAATATTTGGTGCGGGTATCCTGGGCCTTTGGTGTTGGTGATGACACCTTTGATGAATGTCTCGACGAGTGGGCATCCAGGATCCCTTCAGGGGTTGCGAGCAGGACTTCACTAGCCTGAGATGAATCAGGGGGTGAACTCGGCCCAGGAACGGGTAAGTCTGCGGTGATGGCTTCTTCCATTGTCTCACTTTCCAGGCCAACATCTCCGGCATGATATCTTTTGAACGCTGAGATGTTTCTGGCAACTTCTTCCACTTCTCACCGAACCATGACGAATATCCTGCGGCGTTTCACAATCACCCACTGACGGGGATTAAAAGGTAGTCTGAATTTGCTCCATGGGTTTCGATCTTTCATGAGGACTAGATCTCCCTCTTTGAGGCCGGAAATCTTGGCCCTCCGAGTTCGTCTGGCTCTGTCATTGATTGACTTTCGCCACTTGTCGGTCCGGTCTCCGTCCGCAGGATTCGGTGTCCAGTTGGGGTGATGTGGGATTGAGTCAGTGATTGTTCGCTCTATTAGGAGATGTCCCGGGGCACATCCAGTGGTGGCATGGGGTGTGAGTCTGTAGTTTCAGAAAAAAATGAATAGATGGCAAGTTCAGGGGCCTGTTGACAAGCTGTCGAAATACGGATGACTTCATTAAGAGTCCGCATAAAGCGCTCCACCTCTCTTCTTGTGAGTAATGCCCATTGAATCCAGGTAAGATACGAAATCCTGGCTTTGGAAGGGGGGCCAATTGTCAGTTTTCACTTCTTTAATGAGTCCATTGGAGGCTATTATTGTCTTCATCTTGGGGATCAACTCTCGGGAAGTTGGTGACTGCAGGATTTCAACTTCTGGGTACTTTGAATAGTCGTCTATGAGCACCAATGTGTGGCAACCAGCAGGGAGGCTCCTGAAGTCAAGGCTGGTCTACTCCCATGGTCGTCTGGGTCCTTTCTCGGTTTCCACTGGAGCAGGTGGGCTGGAATCTTCCGCTACTTGGCACCATTCACAGGTTCTGACACAGGACTCTACTTTCTCGTCTATCAGCAGAAACCACACTTTGGTTCATAGACGACTCTTGGTCTTCACCATGTCCTCGTGTCCAGTATGGGCAAGTTCGACAACTTGGTCAGTTAGGCTCGAAGGGATGACTAAACAATGTCCTTGAAGTAAGCACCCTTCTTTGTCTGCAGTTAGTTCATCTCGGACGTGATACAGGCTTTCCAGGAGGCGCCTGGTGTTGGGCTCTAACTGTGACCATTGTTTCTTCAGGAGGTGCCACTGGTTGGTCCGCACAGCTCTGAGTGCTTTCTGCAGGCACTCATCCTCTTGTGTAGATTGTGGAATAATATTGGTCAAGATGGGGCGTGGCCTGGACCGCTCAGTGATGTACCTCAGGTATGCTTCCGTTTCACCAGCTCTTTCTTCCTCCTCTTCTGTTGCAGCCCTTGGATGTTTTGGCAGGTAATCGGTGGGATTGTGAGGCCCAGGATGATACTCTTTCTGGCAGTTATATCCCTGTAGTTCGAACATCCACTTCTCTATCTGTGGGGAGTGGCTTTGAAGCTGTTCCACAAAAACAGGGTAGCAGGGGTTTGTGGTCCATTACTACCATGAATGGGTGACCATACACATACAAGTGAAAGTGTTTACATCCCCAGTGGATCACAATCGCCTCTTTCTCTATCTGCGAGTACCGTTGTTCCGTTGGGGTAAGGGACCTGATAGCATGTGCAACAGGAGACCATTCAGTTCCGTTTTGCAGCCGGAGTAGCACTGCCCCGTGTTCACGTCGGTTTGGGAGTGCGAGTCTTGGTCGACCGGCAGATTTTTACGGAGTGATTGAGCTTTCCTCAGCCAGCACACTTCTTTCCTCTCACTGGGCTGTCAGCAGGGCAGTGTGTGGGCCCTCCAGAGTAGTTACATGCCCCGGGGAGGCCAGGCTCCTCCGGAGTGCTGGTCTGCTGGTTGTTGAGGTGACGACGTTCATTGGCTCTGTTTTGACAGCCCATTCAGTGCGGCTTCCATGTGGGACGCCCGAGCTTTGGACAGCTCTTTTGTTCTTCGTAACGTCAGCATGTCCACTAGCGAATTCTACTAATATCCTCTCTCTCAGTTTTGTCAACATACACCCTTGTATGATCTGGACTCTGATTTCTTCTATTTCATTGGTGAATCAACATGTACTGGCTAACTCTTTTAGTCTCATATAGAAATTGTCAATGGATTCCTCGGATTGTTGCCTTGCTTGGCGGAACACAAATCTCTCATAGTCTGTGTTCGTCATGGGCTCGAAGTGGGCGTTGAGAGCAGCGATCAGCATGAGGTGAGTCTTCGGTACGGCCTCAGCAATTGTTTTGGATATTCTGAGGATATCTTTTCTCTCTAGCTGAAGAATCATTGCACATTTCTGGGCGTCTTCGACTTTCATTGCTTCAAGGAAGAGTAGGATTCTCTCAACCCAGTCTTTCCATCTTGAGGCTTGCGTCGATGGTGCTCCTTCTATTTGGAATGGTTCAAGTGCAGGTATGGTGGCCATGGTCTGTTCCTCTCCCTTTTCAGATGTTAGCACGTCTGGTGTTAGGCACAGGCTGTGGTGGTCTTTCTCAGCAGTGTAGGGGCAGTGTGATTGTCTCCTGTGTTACTTTTTTTTTTATTTGCTTTTTCTCTCTTTTTTGAAGGAGTGCGTGGCATGCACTGTTGGGGTGGTGCAGGAGTTAGGGCGTGATAGTTTGCTACACCTATCCTTTGAGGGTAAGGAAGTTTGTGTTGTGGTGAGAGGTAGGAAAAAAAAGGACCACACCCACTCTGCAACTTTTGGATAGTCTTCTGGCATAGTTCCTCCGCAGTGCTGCAGAGATTGTTATGGGGTTATGTTTGCGACATTGTTGGGTTCACTGACCTTTCCTTGATGAGTTGTCTGCTTCCCAGCACCGAGTCCCGTGCAGTTTGTGCATGTGGGGAGCAGTGCGTGGCTGCAGAAGAGGTGTGGGGCTCCGGAGCAGCGTATGCATGCGTGTGCGAGGTGGGCATCAGCCGGTCAGCACGCAGAGCTCGACGGCACCACCTCTCGCTGGATCAGGCTGCTGATGGGGCACAGGGCTCCAAAGCAGCAGCTGCGTGTGAGCGCGAGGCGGATGTCGGCCGGTTGGCTCTCCCGTCAGGTAGGTTCCACTGCATGCTGGTCCAGGCAGGCTGGGGGTGTATAGCGCGCTGTCACCGCGTCGCGCTGCTTGGATAAATGAAGACACAGAACACATAAGGCTATGGTTGCTTGCGGTGGAAAGGCCGGTCATTCTCCACTTCTGCCTTTGCGCTTTTTCCCCACACCTTTTATTATATTCCTCATGTGACCTATGGAGTAACCCACCGGGCTAATTTAATACAGGGGTCTTTCTCTCAGACCCACATGGGTACGTCCCAGGTGATAGTGTCGGGAGCTCCAGTTACGTCACTGGGCTGCGACGCAACAATGTACAGGTGCGGAGAACTCCTCACTCATGAAGGTGACCTCATATGTACAGGAGGAGCTTACGCCTGCCATGAGTCCCATTTGGTCATAACAATATGCTTACAATCACATTTACCTTTGTGAATAGGCCACAGTCTGTCTGGCTTTAGCCCAGTTTGATTAGTAACTCCAACGTAGCCAGGGGGGCATACAGAGCACAAAAAATCATAATGTGTTTCTGCTAGAGGTTCAGAGATTCCAGCTACCTAGGATGATGAATAAGTGATTTGACCGTCACAATGTAGAGATATTTGCAATCACTTGGAAACTGAACAATTAATTGAAAGTTTTTTTTAAATACAAACATTCAGTCGTATGAACTAATTGTTTTTGTTGGCATCCGTTTTGTCTTGTTTTCTATGTTCTGTAAATAGATAGGACCCATTGTTAATGTTACTTTCCCTGAATGCCTTTATTCACTTTTTCTTCATATTAACATGTTTGTGGCTACGCGTTCCTGTACTTTACTTCCTTTAGGAGTAGTTGAAATTTTGGGAGTCTTTTAAATTCATACATATTAATGAATGCATAAATGGATTTTGGGAGGTATGTCGGGCTAAATGGTAGATGGTGTGGTATGATACTGTCCTTTATATAGCGTTTACAACCTCAGGTGAGGCGATGAAGTGCTTTACGAGACAAGTGATGCTTCCTAGCTGCAAAGCACTTCAGCGCATCAGCTGTGATGGATGCTTACAACATTGGAGGCTTCCTCTTGCACAAGGCGTTGGACCTGTTCTGCTCTTTTCGCACAGTTGTCATCCGGTTTGTAAACAGTCCCTCATGCAGTCTGCCGAGCAGATTGTTCCATGTGAATGTTGCAAAACTGTTAAGCAATTTGATTTGTTTCGCTTTCACAGGCTGGCACATAGTTCTGATACACACTGTCATGCAGCGTGTCGTGATGGTATGTATAACTGTCATGCAACTTGTTTATATGGCTATTTCAAGCTGCAATGCACATTTCATGCACAGTAGTTAGTCAGTCACTTAACATTATTCGTTTTTGTGCTTTAAAACTATAAAAGTACACAAGAGATAAAGGGGCATAGTGATAGAGCGGAACGTGGTAACAAATTTACCTGCGTTCGGACGCTCTTTAGGCCGATGAATCTTTTGACTTAGTGGGAACTCTCTGCACTATTATATCGATCAGTCGCATCAAATCAATAATCAATAACGAACATAAGCAACCCCTTGAACGACATAACACTTTACAATTAATCCAGAATACATTTCGGCGAACCCTGACCTTTCAGTCAGGAATAACCACACCAGTTTATTGCAAAGTTAGTTAATTTATTTCCCTATATTAACAAAGCTAGCACAATATAAATGTGTCTCAACACCAAATGATAAACATATATGAACATTAATAGCTGTCCATAACGTCGAAACAAGTGTAATCTATGTAGCATTTGAATCACAAGGCATTCGATAATGGCAATGCAAAGCACTAATACGATAATCTGTAATGAACTAATTGCGTACATTTAGTCAGCATAACAAGATCTCAAATTGCATCGTGCAACATATGGAATCCTCGTCTAACCTCAAATTAGCATCGGCATGTGGGACTTCATGCAAAAACAATTTAGCAACATTAATTTAGAAAAACTCTTAACTAGGGCTCTTACCAAAATCAGCAGTTGGTTACCTAAAAGAAACACAATGCAATTTTACAATTTCCTTTCATATTTACCAATTACGATCAGCATACAAGGAAGTCTTCGTCTCACAGGTACCGTTCTTCGGTCATCATGGGTACCGTTTCTCGATCAGCATAGGACGGGACAAAGGGGCAGGGGTGAACGGGGCAATTGCCTCACGGCGGCAAGGTAAAACTATTACTTCATGCAGAGGGATCAAATCAAAGTTACAGTCTCTAGGGCAAGAATCATTAAAGTCTCTTTCTCCCGATTAGAGAAAGCATCAAAGTCTCTCAAAATGGCGTCGCAGCAAAGTGGGCCATAATAGCTACGAAGTCAAAATGGCGTAGTGTCCGGGTAATGGCCGCAATGGTCTAATTTCTTCTCGTGCACCTGATTTTTATAGACAACAGTTCAAGTCCTGTAGGGTCTCCATTGGAGGGTTCATAGGTTAGCTTCAAATTGACCAATCAAAAACGACAGTTCTCAAGCTTTTACTTAAGCATACATTATCCTTGGAGATGGGTACGCAAATCGCAACATTGTTTCCCAATTAGCTTACTCTCAGAGCCTCCATTGTCCGCACCTGCAAGTCGACCTTGAATTAAAGAGAAAATATGCCAGGCTGGCACTAACTTTAAGATAAGCATGTGAACAGTTTCTGTGGAAAAGTACAGCTTCAAGCTAAAATACACGTTTAATAGCACAGTGGAAAAATACGAGCATCTAAACCGTGAGACCAGGCAACTAGGCCAAAGCCTCCGCTAAAGTAATGCTAAGCTAAAACATTTCAAACAAGCAAATCGTAGCACACGTTTATGATTATGTCGGATTAGTGCAATTCTAATTCACCACGTTATATAAAGCACGCGTATAAATGATGGCAAACTACTCTGAGGGCACATTTTGTCCCCGTACAATCTTAATTAATTCGGTTAATGTCACACATGATTATTTCAGCACTACGTTTAAGCGTTAATAAATCAAAACCTTCATTTTCTGCTTCATCAATAGTTAAGAGTCCCTAGCGCCACCGAAGCGTCACTTTTCGTGATGCTCCTGTGGCGCTATGCCCTGCACCCTATTTTGTGGCGTAACGGCACCTTGTAAATATGGCCCCTTCATACATAGGACTTTGCATAGAATGGGCATGCAATGGGTGTTGCTGGGGGTGTGTCACAGCAACACCCTTTGCATTTTGACGCTGCCTCAAATTTACGAGTTTTTGTAAACCTGAGGCAGCACCAAAATCTAACAACACCCCGGGGGTGGAGTTAGAGTGCCACAATGAGGAGAAATGCGTTCATTTCTCCTCGTTTTTTGCTCTTTCTATATGTGCTGCATTTTGCAGCACACATAGAAAGAGCAAATCACCATTTAAGATTGTTTTTGTGCAGGAAAGTGTTCCTTCCGGCACAAAAACAATCTCCTCTTCAACACAGCCATCCTGGCACTTTGGTGCAGGGTGGCTGCGTTGGCGCACGGCAGCAAATATAGCACTTGCTCAGGGGGCAACACAGGGTTGCACCGTATTCTAGTAAATACGTTGTATCCCTGCGTTTTGAAAATTATGGTGCACAACGCTGCGAAATTTGACGCAGTGCTGTGCACCGTCATTATCAATCAAATCTGGCCCAAAGTGTCATAATTGTATCATATATACAAGCATGTTTCCAAAATACACAAACAATCGTATAAGACATCATCCATTAAAAGTAGCAGTAAATATCTATATAGGCGACTAAACACTACTCATCAAAACTCTTTCTTATTATATGTATTGCGTGCCAAATGTAAGTAGAGAGACTAAAACAGACCTTGGCAGAATTTAATTTTTGCAAGACGGTCAATGTCTGTGTGCATAGCCTGAAATGATTTTCCTTTAAAATAGTTGTAATAAAAATTGATCTAGGTATGACGTAAAATCAGCAGGACTTAAAGTGCAGCATATTTTGAGGGGCATTTCTATCACATGGACAGTTGCCTAAAATATTTGATCAATCATTACAGCGTGGAAAAGAGTCAATACGATGGACCATGTGTAATCTGAATCGGGTGAGTGTATATATATTTGTGGGCTATTATTGATAAAAGCTAAATAACATTGCAAACCTTTCTCTACTGACAAATAGGAGTACAGCATATTCCTGACTTTCTGTCTAGCTGTTAAGCATCTTTCCTCTGCAAAATATTGAAGGGATAGATACTTAACTTCAGTCTTACCTATTTGTAGTAGGGTCTTAAGATCGCCAGAAAATGTGGTTTAGCCAGATTTTTACATAAAGCTTTGATGTTCATGAGCCATGGTATATGAATATGACTGGCCTGGCCAAGAGATAGACAGTCCTGTATAATCTGTCTATGCAGCTGAGCCTCCTGTTTAGTTCAGACCCTGCACAACAGGAGAAGGGGTTTAGAGCATGATCAGATCTCCAATAAAAAACACATGAGATAGTAACAACTGGGGAGTGAATGAACTGAAAATAGCTTCCGTAGATATGAATTTTCTGAGAGTTGTAACTTGGTGGTTTTAACATGCCCCAAATTCTGACCCAAATAAGCGACTACCACAATACACTTAGCATGATCTATAATGCACAATTCCTTCAAGAGCTTTATCGCCCATTAAGATAGGAAAGAGAAAAGTGCATTGATAGCCTTTACATACTGGTCATTCCTTAAGAAAACCTGCTAAGTCCAAGACTGTGCTTCATCAAAGAGTACCCCAAAATAAAAAATAAAAACGGCAATTTGTTTTTGCTGGGCTTCCTAGATGTTAAAAAGGCATGGAAAAGACAAATAATTTTTACAGTTCATACTGAAAGACTTATTTAGATTAACTTTTAAGGCAAGGTCACCAATAGGCAACACAAATGTATAAAGTAATGTCTGTAGGGCTTTCGGAGTGCGGTCCATAAGGACCACATCATTCACATGCAGAAGAGCTAGGACAGGGTGATGCTGAACTTGGGATGTGTCCCTGCAACTCTCCACCAACACCCTCTATAAGTTGTTAATATAATTGATGAAGACAAAGGGCATATTTAAGAAAAGAGGCGCAGCACCACTTTCCTTGCGCCCATTAGCGTCCCCCTACTGCCACCATGTGTGTGCCATATTTAAAATATGTTGCACCATGGCACAGGGTAGGGGACAATAGCGTAAAAATGTTGATGCCACTGATGTGCTGTTCAGGGTTAGCCCCAAGATTTTGGCGCTAACCCTGAACAGTACATAGGGGCCCATTGTAACCAATGGCGTGCCCCCTTTTAACGCCTGCTCTGAGCATAGTAATCGCTTAGATTTATTTGCGCTATTTTCTAATTACTTCTATGGCATTGACTCCTTGTAGTTGCCTCGACAAGGCTCCTCATAAAGTGGTACTAAGCTCAGCACTTTGTGGGTTATGATCACTAAGCCAGGTGACATGGGTCTTAAAATTCTAGGCACATGAGCTCAGATTTGCTGACACCAAAGTAAAATCCGTAGTGTTCCCCACTCCTCTTCCTGTGTAGATATAGCCAACTGGCACAGTAAGTGTGCACACTTAATTTGCAAGGGCAAAATTATACTTATAAATAAATGATGATCATATTGCCATATCGATCACGTATAAAGTGAGTCTAGCCATTTCCTTCCATGTCACAAACCCACATAGCTCCCTCGCTGTGAAGTGGCATGGATGAGCAAAAAAACAAAACATGACAGTCCCTGTGTTTCAGTAGACGTAGGTACTCACCCATGTGACATTGAAGTTCCCTGAATTAAAAGCATTATGATAAAGGTTTACATGAACTAATCGGGTGTGCTCAAAATTTTCTCAGGCAAGCATTTGATTGAAACCTTCATCAGCTATATGTCTGTATACCCTCCCTTGAACCAAAGTGGAGCTACAGGTTGACCAAGCTCCTTTTGCTCTGCCTTAATTCGAGCATAAAGTGGGCAAATGATATGATGTAAAGCCAAATATATCCAAGGGATCAAAGGACCAGGTCTAATGAAGATAGGTGAATGAATACCCAGTGATCAAATTGTCCCATTCTTCATTTTCTACTTCTTTTTCAGCCCTGCCACATTCCTGTAAACAGGCGCAACTCGGCTTGGGAATGCACCACAGGGCATCATGCCCTGGCTCAACATTCAAACTATTCCCCTCTAAGTCAAATGCCTCTGTTAGGGCGAGCTTAAAAGCTGGCTCCAATCCTCTGCCAGATAATACAATACTTTTCTCTTGCGATATTGGTTTTGATGTTGATGGACTCTGTGTTACCCCTCCCACTAACTCTGGTCCTCTTACCGGATCTGTAGCTACAACATCAATTAGCTTCTGTACTTCAAGTCATTCTAGACCATCAAACACAATCTTGTAGGAGGAGTGATTTGATACAGGACAGTTGAACACTGCCTGCGTTCGTTTACGTAAGTGCATCTGATTGGGAGCACTAATTTTCAACACATAGGTGCTCATTACGACTTCAGCGGATAAGACTGCTGACCGCCGTGCTGGTGGCCACCAAAAGACCTCCAGCACTGCGGTCATCAGACCACCATATTACGACTGCTGGTGGCTTTCTGCCATTTTCCAGGCAGAAAACCGCCAGCAGTCGTACTGGTGGTCTGGTGGCAGTTGCACCGCCGACACAGCCACGCCAACAAAACACTGCCCTCCATATTTCAATTAGAAAAATGGAGAGGTTATGTTATGTTGATGGGGCGCTTGCAGCGGTGCAAGACCCAGGACCCGTTCCCTCCCGGACAACTACATTGACAACCAGGTAAGGTGACCGTCTGAAAGAGGAGGGTGGGGGGGTGTTGTGTGTGTATGCGTGTGTGAGTGTGTGTATGGATTTGGGGGGGTGTTGCATGTGTGTGCGTGTGAGTGTAAGGGTGTTGTGAGTGTGAGTGTCAGGGTGTGTGTGGATGCGTGAGTGTATGCGGGGAGGTTAGTACAAGGATCAGGGGTGAGGGAGTAAGTACGTGTATGCAGGGGGTTCAGGGGTTACTGGAGGTTTAGGGGTGGGGGTGGGACTGTTGTAAGGGACGGGGGGTTGGGGGCTCTTTGGTGGATGGGGGGATGGGGGAGTCATCTACCAGCAAAAGGAATGCAAATTCCTGTCACAGGTAGCCTTTCCGCCAGTGATTTCATGGTGGTGCTACTGCCATGAAATCCCTGGTGGAAAGGGGACTCATGATACCTCCAGCATTCTTTGGTGCACCTTCGGGTCGGAGATGCTTATCTCTGGCCCCGCAGTCCGACAGCCCTGGCAGAAGGAATGGGAAAGTGGCGGTTTGGCACAGGCCAAACCGCCACACGCGTAATATGGCGGTCCACACCACTGGCACATTGGCGGTGGGACCTCCACCTCGAGTCTGGCAGTCAGAACATTGCCAGACTCATAATGAGGGCCATAATCTTGGGGTTTATAGAAGTAACTCAGTGGGACCTTGAAGATTTGAGAAGACATTTAGTCTAGTAAATTCAACCTCTTCAAATCCATTTCTGCCAGGTTTAGGGAATTTAAGATTCAAGACGACTCAGACTACCAGACAAGATTTTACTTCTCTCTCCACCCAACTCACTCTCTGTACCATTGTGGTATCATTCCAGGAAGGAGCTTGAAGTGCATGAGATTTTTATTTTGGAGGTGTTGTAAAGAGTTGTAACATGGTGCCACTAGGTAATATATATATTTGAGATGAGTCAGAGATTGCAGCCATAGGCAGACATGTGAAGTATTTTCAATAACAAAAAAATAATTACATACTTGTTTGCATTTTTATGATGTCAGACATATGCATATATGTTGTTCATAAATCTACATTACCACAACAGAATCTCTCCATGAGTAGCTAACTCAGACATTAATTATCAGTGCTGCCTGAACTTTTATAAGTTCCACAGCAAAACACAACACATAGGAATAATGCTACCTAGAGGCGAGCCACTGCCACCGTAAGCACACTGCAACTCAGGTTGGATCACAATTGTAGGTCACTGACAGGCACGAGACTGACACCTAATCATCCAGCATCTGTGAGATGAGCCTCACGAGAAATCTTTTTAAAGAGATGTTTAGGTCATCACCTATGTTCCCTCTTGGCTGGTGATCATAGTCCATTTGTTCCAATATCTGTCCATTGTCCTCTTTTGTAGGGTGTAGAGAACTTACGTCTTGGAAGGCTGTCTTTGAGCAGCAATGTGTCCCCATTGTAATGTCCAGGTTACAGCTCTCCTGTACACAAGGTTTTACCATTAGTTTGTTCTTGATGATTTTGGCTTGCTCAGGTGCCCAGTCTTCCAAGACGCCACTGCGGTGCACTTGGGAATATGTCTGTTACCTTCCTACCAAACAGCAAGGATGCTGGTGTGCACTGGGTAACACAGTGAGGTGTGTTTCAATAGGCTCTCAAGAAGTTGTGAATCACCTCCTCTGGGTTTTCCCCGGATCTACCTCGATGCTAAGGGGGAACATTTATTTAATGGGAGCGGTGAGGGACAAAAATAACCTTATCCCACTCTACAACGAGTGGGTGATACTAGGCGATGGCCACTTATGCTGCAGGAGGCCCCACCACATGAATTCCTTGAAGTAAACGTACCTTTAGGTACCAGGTAACATGATCACTGGTAATAAGTGACTCCTGTTACGCCATGGAGTATATGTGTCCCTTAACAATGCAAACAGTACCATAAAATCGTATAAAATTAGATGCACATCACATTACAAATACAAAAATTAATCTTACCCCACAGGAGGTGTCCTTCAAGGATCTTGCAGTGTGTAGGGTTCTTATCAGTGCTATTTGCTCATTTACCATGACTATGCCCTTGTATGCCCCCTTCTTGCTTTTCAGCAGTAGCTGGCTCTTTTCTTTCATGTTTCCTTGCCTCCTTTCCTATGTGTGTCATGTTACCTAAGCTTACTCACAACATCTTACTTAAACCTGTATGCCTTATTGCCTTGCTGCAGTTGATGGGCCCTCATTACCTGGCAGAGAGTGGGAGGTTGGTAGTAGGAATTTATTCTCGCTTCTTTACCTTATAGTGTGACTAGACAATGTCTTCTTACCTTTCAGTCAGGTGTTTAAAGTGGATTCCTGCCGCCCATAAGTTAAAGGAACCCCTCAAGTGCTGCTTACAGAGGGCCTTGCCCAGCCCCAGTCTTTGTACATCTCTGTGCGATGCCCTGACTTGATTAATATTTAGGGATCCCCTCGCCATGTTTTGCAGTTCTGAGGGATGCAATCGTTTTGCTTCATGTGACTGAAAAAAAGGGAGCTGCTCAAGGAGGGGGGGGGGGGGGCGGAGAATAGGGGCAGGACCAACAGGAGTGGGGGGGTGGCCACTGGTGTTTTTTTTAATTCAAGCAGAAGGCATGGGGCTTCAGTCTTGATAAATGGGAGGGCACTACAGGGCGACAGGGGCAGCTGCAGGGAGACAGGTCAGCAAAGTTTAAGACTGGGTGGCCTGGAAGTTGGCCTCTTACACTACTTAAACACACTGCAGCTGCCTCATGAAATCACACCCCAGTAGGCACCTTGACATCAGTCATCCCAGAAAGTCAGCTGAATTCTGGATTTAGCTCTTTTTTTTACAGCAAGCATAGGCAGTGGACCTCCGTTGTTCAGTAGGTGGTTGCAAGTGGGCACTGCTGTGTCTCTCCCTGGCAGTTCACAGGTACTCCATAGTACTGCTCTGCAGAGGTGAGTAGACCAAGTTGTGGTCTGGTTACCCAGGCCCTTCTCCCAAAGGGTTCCAGAGGGCAATCCTTTATTATGGTTGTCTCTGGCATTGTGGTTTGTGGTGCACTTTCTAGTTGGCACATTTACCGGGTGTAGGGCAGTAAGTGAATTTGTCCTGAATTAAATTCAGTAAGAGGTTACAAGAGTTAGTGGAGAGGGCCCCTTTATATTCTCAGGTGCTGGAAGGGCCACCTGGGTGGTCATCTTCGACTTTAGATGGAGAAAGTGTGATTGGTGTCTAGTTATCTGCACAGGGTTTGAATCACTGATGTAAACAATCTGTATCATTGATAATTTTATATGCACTGTTTATGTTTTATCTATGGCCTGAGAAGTGTTTTCGTAAAACCAATAAGATGCGTCTCTTCTAACTTTTGGGTGGGAGGTATTCTTGTGATGGATCTTGTGCTTGGCTTTCACCACTCTTCTCAGAGGCGCCCTCACCTATGCTTGGAGTAGGTGCACTCTCTGTCCCTTTACATGAAAGACGGCTTGCCCGTTTCCCGTTTAGTTAAAAAGATGAGCTGCCGTGCCTTGCAATAAGTTTATTGTTCATGCCCTTTCACTATGAATTAGGTTTGCCCCATGCACCCTCACCTTCCACTGGGTATTTCTCTATTCCCACACTGTTCAGAGGTTGTACCACGTGACTGCTCACCTTGCTTTAGTAGTGCCCCTGGGGGACCCTAACTTACAGTAGATGCACCGCTTACATGCTCCCTACTACTCTCACCAAAGAAAGTCAGTCCTAATGTCTCTTGCCTCAAACAAGGTCTACATTCTTCTCTTGCTATATGTGTGCATGCAAAACTTATCTACCCATCAGCAGTATGGTGTTCACATGCCTTCCACAGCAGCAGGTAAAGTCAATATAAAGGCCTTGTAGCCTTTAACTTTAAAGTGTCATGGGTTCCCTTTAGTATCTAGGTTCTGGACCCTTATTTTAGCTCTAGGCCCATAGCCTGTGCCCTTTAACATGCATACGCATTTTTATTCATTTTATTATATTTTAGCACAGCTTGCATTTTAGCTTGCTGTTTTATATTTTATCAGCTGCCTTTCTGAGAAGGCATAGTTGTTTGTGTTTTATAGTTATCAGTTCTTTGCAAGTACTTTACTCTGTGCCCTGCTTAAGGCTGTCATGTTTTGTATACAATAGTTTACTTAGTATTGTCGCGTCAAGAGTTGCGGAGTTAACCCTCAGTTATAGACATATTATCACATCAGACCTATTCTTAGAACACAACATGTTTTGTTGTATGAGGTGGGTAAAGGGCATTCCAGCAATGGCCATCTAAGGGTGTATACCATTTAGTTGACAGCTTTGCTGATCCTGGCCTTGTCTTTCCAACCAACCGGGAGGATTGCCAGCAGACAACAGACAGACCCACGTCTGTCTTTCAGGTATGGGGTCGGCTCTCTTTCCATAGACCAAGTCAGGCAAAAGGGCTAACACAACTATGCTGTTAGGTTTAGACATTAGGTTGCAGGTAGGAATCACTACATCTTACTAATAGATCAAGATGGTGGGACTGTTTATATTTTTTTACTCTAATGGTCAAAATCATCACTGTATTATGTTTTATCTGTCGAATAATCGCAGCTCATGCTTTTCGTAATCAGATGCAATTGCTTCAATAAATATATTGAAACCTATCTTGCATCTCTTTGTCTGCCTTAGCATGTGTGAGACTTAGCGTAACTGAGAGAAAGGGGTTTGATATTTCCACTACGACTTCCCTGAGAAGTCAGAGTGTCATGTTTCTAGGCTGCCACAAATCACATTTACTTTTGAGGTTTGAGTGAGGTGCTGCTAGCTAGCCAACTAAATCAGGCCGACTGCTTCCAGTCGGTGTGTGACTGACTCAGTCACCCACACTCTATGATGCGGCCACTCTAAACTAAGCTGTCTAACCCCTAAGGTAAGAAACCTTTGACATGGCTCCACCTACATTTGGTCAGGCACAAACTTAACAGACCTCCTGAGTATCTCTCTCTTGCTAGCCAAAGGTACCTTAACTACCTTTACAGCTAAACGTCCGTGGCGTTAGGGAAAAATCCCCCTCAGCTAAATCGGTAGTACCTATCTTACAGGGGTGGCCCCTCCACGGGAGACGAGGAGCATCACCCTACTACACAAATGCCCCCAAAAAAGCACCAGAGCTGGCAAATAAAATGGTAATAAACTTTGTTTTATCACCATTTCATTTTTCAGCACCCCGTTCTGAATGGAGTATCAGAATGGGGTGGGGTGATTTCTGCTCTGCTGATGAGTGACAGGAGCAGGGAGCTGTGCACTTGTTTGAGACGGCCATCCAGACATGCGCACTTTAAACATCTCTAACCCAGCTGTCTCAAGACAGCTGGGTTAGAGAAGGCACATGCATCCAGCGCTCTGGTGAGCTCTGAGAGCAACAATCCTGACGCTGGTTTCATGCTGGTTGCCAGCATGAAACCAGCATCAGGATTTGGTAGCACTGCTTCCTGGCCCCCGCGCCAGAGCCACGAGGACGAGGATGTTGTAACAGAGAGGGAGACCCATTGCATCAGGTAAGTGCTTTTTTGTTTTTTTAAATATTATTATTGTATCTCCCCTGTGCCCCCCTGCTGTAAATACAAACCAGCCACCACTGCTATCTTAGTCTGTAGGTTGTTCAAGCTTGAACCCTAAAAGTATTCCCCTGTTTTGATGTTTCCAACTCTGATCCCTATCTATTGATATGGCGGATGCGAAACCAGTAAATATAACAGTAAACTGTAGAGAACCGTCACACAGTATCTACTTGCTAATGGGCTTACAGATAAGGGTGGCGATGTTATGTTAGTGGTAGAAGCACACGATGCGTACATAACAGAAATGTTTTACTCATGGGTCACTTTTCCTGCAGTCAACACAGATACACATACATTTAATGCATAAAAAGCTGCAACTGTAGCTGCACAGTACAGAGCTTACCATTATTTGGAATACCTGTAACTTATCAAGCATATCAAAATTAATTTGAAGGCGTCCTCCCACATGTAATTCAACATGTTAGGTAAGGTCCCTTAAGCAATGATGGACCTACATGGCCAGCGTTGGCTACATATACAGCACATCTCAATACACAAAATATACCAGTGGCATTCATAAAACTATCTTGTTGCTATATATAGTCGTTTAATACAATTTGTAATGCAGACATTAAATGCAGCTCCAGCAAGGCTGGTCCAGCTGTACCTCAGTTGGCTGTAACAGGGATAAATCTGGCTACTGTCCATACAATAATGAGTAAAGCACCCACCAAAAAAGGGGGGAATTCCGTTTGCACAAAAAACAAATCCGCTCGAGGCAGGGTTTCCCCATATGGGACCGCATGATAAACACTGAATTCTCACAGTGTGCTTGCCTTTTGGATGGTTCCCTCCATAGACGAATGTGCCACTTGGGACTCAGTATTTGCAGCAATTTATACCACCACGCATGGTACTCCGACACTTGCAAATCTTTCAGAAGTGTTAAAACAAACTCAAAATGAACAAGAGGCAACCCCTGCCCTGGATTTTGGGATGAACTATGCCACAGTTTCCTCAATTATTTTAAGTAATTTCAAAGGGAAAGCAGCAGCCTTGGCAATACGCCAGTGGCTCAGAGACGTTCCTCAACAAGATCAAGAACGCAAGCTGCCGAAGATTAATTCTGAAACTTATACCAGTATAGGTCAGGGTAGTCTGGGGTTTAGGCCAAACAAACCACAATTACAAAGTAAGTCTGGTAATGATAATACTAAGCAAGCGCAGGAGGGCACTAAAAAACACTGGGATAAAGAAAAATCTAATAAGGATAAAAGAAAACAAAGAGGAGAATCCCACAGTCGGAGACCTCAGACAAAAGAAACAATCTGAGAAATCATGATAATTTAAAATCTCCTGATTGATATCAGTATACTGATTTGTGCCTATCTTGTTTCTTTCAAGATTCACTCAACCAACTGAGCGAAAGAAGAGGACAGTCATACCACCAAAACGAGTATGTGAAACCAAAAAAGGAGTCTCAGCACTCTTCAGAGATTTTGGTTAAAAAGGAAGAGAAGCTTTCACAACAAAATCTCCAATTCCAAAAGAAAAGGGTTGTGACAATTTTGGCTAAACTTGACACACATTTTGAGAACATTAGTGAAGAACAGGATGAGGGCAGTGACTCTTCTGGATGTGACAGCAACTAAAGACTTCCTTGAAGTTGAAACAGGGGACAGGCTGTCTCTCCACCCGACAGGGTTTATAAAGTAAAAATACAAATTGAGGGAGACATTGAGCGCACCATTAAAGTAATCTTCTGGGGAAGAGTAACACTAAGTTATGACATACTATTTGCAGAAAAAGATTGGCCACCTTATTATGTCCGTATGTTTCCACAAGGGGAAGATGTCACTATGCCTTCTTTCTCAGTCCTTGTTTCTGACATAGTAAAAGAAGCCTACATCCCAATACTGTAGCCAATCACGTGGGGTGGGATTTGGATTCTCCATACCACTTTATTCTGATACGATCCACTCCACAGATACAACATAAATATCCCATTAAACATGTAGCTAAGGCACCAGTGAGGTAAATCCTCTCACATCTTGAGTACAAGGAAGTAATTGAACCCTGTGTATCTCTTATGAATAACCCTTTGTTTTCCATAGATAAGCCAGACCATTCATATTCAATAGTCTTAGATTACAGACACTTAAATAGTCAAACATGCACATTTACGATACAAAATTCACACAGTCCAGCACTAATCAACAACACAGTCTGCAAAAATTACTTTGGATATTTCGAGGTTTTTTTTCAGCCAAAATCTAGCACCTGAAAGTCGGGATCTAATCACATTCTCCGCGTTGGGTTTCCAACTGAGATTTTGACATTTACCTCGGGAGTATAAATACAGAACAATCCAGGATTGTTCTCAACCCATGTGCCATCAGTATTGAATCACATTGATCCCAAGGCATCTTATGTAGATGACATCTGTCTAACAGATGACGACCTCAACACACACCTAGCCAGGGTGGTTTGCATTGTTTTGGGATTGACCAAACAGGGCTACAAAATCAAGAAAACAAAGATTGCTTTTCCAAATGTCCTGTTTTTATGCTATGAACTAGCAAATGAGGGAAAGAGCCTGGCACCACAATTCCTAGAGAAATGTGCACAGTTACAGCCACCAAATACCATTTGAAAACTGCAGTCATTGCTTGGTTTCTTTAATTTTGGCAGAACTTACATTCCAGAATATGCACAGCGCATAAAACCACTTTACAATTAAATTTGTCCAGGCTTCTCAAACAAACACCGGACACCACAACATACACAAATTCTTAGAGCATTACAGATTGATCTGCTTGACATGACAATAAAACAAATTTGGTAATCAGGCTCATTAGGATCACATATGTCACATTCAATGAAGGTATCACTGTACCCATAGCATACAAATCACACCTGTACTTTAACGCAGAACAGCGTTTTGCATCAACAGCAAAAATACTGAAAGCTGTTCACATTACAGTCATAAAGGAGAGGCCATTAGCCCAAGGGAAACGCACTATTGTTGTTACCCCAATTCCAGCCATTGAGGCTGTCACAAAAGCAAGCATTCCGAACGCAAAAGCATTACATCCACATTGGATACAATGGACTACCTCCTTGACTGCCACTGATGTTTATTATGTTTTTGATCCAAAATTGTAGACTCAACATTTTGCCTCTTGATCAATACAGAATCATTATTTACACTGATGGTTCAGCCCAACCAGTTGTAGGTACCAAACACCAATGCTCGGCGGCTTGCACAGCCGTTTGTAGAGTGATGAGGGATGTTAAGTTCCACCCTCAACAAACTTACATGCAGACCCTAAAGGGCTGCATGGCACAGCTTGCAGAGCTCAAAGCTTTGATCTTGGCACTGCAACCCATGGATCCTGAACTTTCTACCCTGATTATGTGTGATTCATATTATTGTGTTCAGTCCTTTAATGAATACTTGCACTGCCGGTGCATTAATGGGTTCAGAGTCTCCAAGGGGAGCACAATAAAACACAAATTCTTGTGGGGGAAGGTGGTAGATCTCAAAGACAAACTGCCATGGGCACATGTATTGGGTCACCAACATGTTGGGATACATGTTTTAGGAAACCAACTGGCAAAAGAAGCTGACAATTCTGCAATGGCTATGGCTTCTGTTGCTGCAATAGCTTGTTCTCATACGAGGTTATATGATGAAACATTGCCTGCCGTGAAAACCTCAGCTGATGGCAAGCCTTTACCAAAGGCATACCCTGCAAAATATTTGTACTACTTAAGTGCCCAGAAAAATGCAACAATATTAGGGGTGGATGATTGTGTGATCCCCAACGAAGACTGTATACTAGATCTGACTAAAGCAGCACAAAAGGAGATGCTTCTTTCCATGCTGATATGGCACCTTCCATCTCAGTTTTGCAGAAATGCTATTGGTGGCCTGGTCTATACAAACAGACCAAGCAGTATGTCCTTCGTTGTGAAATGTTCCAGAAAATTAAAGGGTCCAATGTAAAATGCCCACCGCAGACACCCCTCTAAATTTCCAACAAACCTTTGCAGTGTGTGCATCTGGAACATTGTGGTCCCTGGCAACCAGATGGTGCATCCAAGTGTATTTGTGTTGCTGTTGATTTTATTCTCCAGATTTCTATGGGTGGGGCCACAATGATCAGCTGATGCTTGAACTGTTATTAAAGATTTGCAAGTCTTCATCGGGACTTATGCAGTTGCAGCATTCCACTAGGACCAGGGCCCTGCCTTTGCCTCCAGGGCATTCAGGGACTCCATGGCAACAATGGGTGTTGGGGTGCATTATTCCTCTCCATATTATCCTGAGGGAAACTTGATTGTGGAGTGGAAGAACCAAGACTTAAAGCAATCCTTAACAGCTAGGATAGTAGATTCCAGTCGTAGTTGGCTCCATCACCTGTATGGAGTCCAGACAGCACTGAATAATCTGCCAAGAAGGTCTTTGGGAGGACACACCCCTACCTAGTCCTGTTTGGGATATCCATGTGCTTCCCTGAACTTGATGGCCCTGACCCGGTGGTGGCAGAAACACCTTTTGACATAAATAAACATATCACTATTTTACAGGAAACAATGCTGTGCTGAAAATTCATCAGCACATGCCACCACCTTGGGAATGAGGGATTTGCTACCATCCACAGACTGAATTCCTAAAGTTGGGGATCTGGCCAGTGAAAAGAAAACTGTGAAGAAGGAGTTTGGCCCACCATACCTATGAGCACCGGTTCAAGTCTTGGGACTACATGGTACCAGAACTGTTATACTACCACCGCTGCCTGGTTCCAAAGACAACCGTTTTGTTTCAACTGACAACTTCTAATTGCATCATGTGGCTGATCCTGCAAGTAGACCATGAGGATTCCTGGGTAGTTTCCACACCCTTCTCTCTACCTTCCAGGAGTTACCTCTTCAGGCACTATGAAAGCTGAAATTATTTCTCTTAGGTTCGGAAAGACAGTGAATTAACTTTTTTTTTTATTCCTGTCACCACTTCATCAACAAGAAATGTCCAAAGTATAAATCTGCAATTTCCCAGTGCAACACAAACAGATGGAATTGTTTATGATGAACCATCTATTGCTACACCTACCAGTTCCCTTTCACCTGCACCGTCACCAGTTTTTGCTCCGACTGCTTCTGGTTACTTTGCCAACATTGGAGACTTTTCCTCAAACTCTTCAGCATCAGCTACAGTACCTGTATCAAAAATATGTATGCTTTTCAATTGACTTCAACATAATTACTTGGTTTGTCCATGGTACTATCTGTGGATACTATTGACACTGCTTGCCTTTCTTCGTTGGATTGGTTTTGTTATCTTTTTTATTTTGCTGATACACAGTCATTATCTTCGTGACCACCCTGCTGTTGAACTGGTGGATGAGGTTTTAAAGCCTTATTTATCCTCACAAAGTCAGAAGAGACTTGTTCCTTGTGAACATTTCAGCTGTTCTAGTTCCTGGTGGAATGGTTTGGGAAACAGTACCATTTGATATATTCGGCCCTACAGAGATGATTCCGATTCCACATGTTTTTAAAGAATCAATGAATTATATTATTATACCTGGGTTTGTTTCAGATGACTGGGATGTGAAAACAGTTGACTCTGTGCTTTCCGAGATTGAATATTAGTATTTGAAAGTGAAGATGTTTACATGAACACCACAAATTATGGGGAAATGTTCTGGTATCACCATTATGGACACCATTGTTTTCACTGAGCTGGTACCCCAAGAATAGTTTATAATTACACACAGTGGGAACATTGTCCAGCTCCATCAGTGGGGAGTTCCAAAACATATGTAGAAAAGTGTACTTATTTTGCTGGGCATGATGTTAAAAATGCTGTCTTAATTATTCAAATTGTCCCCGGCAAAAGCAAGGAAAATATTGCTAACCAACAACAAATTGATTCATTTGGTTTCCTTTGTTTGAGAGTTGGCCATAGAAGGCTATGAGTGATGGAAGAAATCAATTGATTTGAAGAGTGTGTGGGGACTGAAAGATTGGCAAATACAAGGCATGGAGGCTTTTTTTAGAGCTTGTCTAATTCAGTTGCAAATTATATTTTTGAATGACACCTTACAACAAACAACTTGCCTGGAGGTAGCAAAAATAAAATAAATGAATGCCCTCGGTATTCCCTCTTTCGCAAAATTTGATAAATGGCAAAAGATTTTAAATATCACGGAAGAAAAGCTCAATGGTTGGGTTCAAAGCGGTACCTTTCGTTCATCACTTTGCGCTCCCAAAGGGTGGTTATTGTGGCCAGTGGACACAAATGTTTGCCACACATGTTTTATTAACTCTTCACAAGGTTTTAGAGCGAGCAGACCTGAGCCTTGTTATGTGATATTGTTACCACATTCAGCGTGGCTAAACTTTGTCAACAATGGTTACAATCTTCCACACTAACAGCTTCTCCTTTCTGAAGATGTGGACTTATAAGACTTCTTGTAGGGCCCGGAATGCCACATTCAAAATGTTTCTTACATGCAATATATAGCTAAATATGGATGTTTTCACAAAAAGAAGCTGCTGCACATTTAATGCAGATAGAAAGCTTTAGTCATTGTCAATAATGGTATGAAAACATTGCCAAACCGCATTTACATATTAAACAATATTGTGTCCTCTGCTATAGACATCGTTCAAAACAACGTCACTTTTACACCATGGACAGAGACGACTTAGGCCCATTATGCAGTTGAGTTTGACATTACAAGTTCTGAAAAATGTCTGCATGCCTTGGAAGCCCATTAACTCTAAGGAGTTATTTGCCACATTAAACCTGACACAATAACAACAGACAATTGCTAACAAGGAAGCTAGTTACATCATGTTTAACATTGAAAAGTTGGAAAGGTTGACTTTTACTGTGGCTGAAATACCAATGTCAGTGTGGTTAATACATGGAGTGATCTCTCTGCCTATATCAACATTCCAATTCACTTTGCTTGAAACATTTTCTTCTAAACAGATTTGAACAGTTAGGAGAAATTTACATTCATGAGGGGTGGGAGCTGCCCTTTGATTACAAATGCCTGAAGCAGAATGCAAGCTCTTTTGTTTAAAAAACATGTGGCTCTCACTTCAGCCCTTGAAACCTATGACCTGCAAGTGGCAAGGCCATCCACAGAGATATATTCCCTTTTAAATATACCTTCCTAAAACATGTTGGTGAATTGGTCAGTCGCATCTTTAGTGCATCTAACACTGCTGGAATTGCAGACTTTTTAAGACTGTAGGTTCTGGATTTGTCAGCACTTTCAAGGCTATGTTGGAGTTATACATTCAGCCAACCACTCACCTTTTTTGAGTGTTTTTTTAGTTTTGGAGGATTCCGAATAACATTGGCATTACTTGACAGTATCTTGCTGTTGCTATTTTTGATACACAGCGGCTGCTCCATCTCAACAAAGAGAAACTATGGAGCACCCACCAGCCCAAATGTGTCATCAACACATGATGCTGTATTCAGGAGCATCAATCTTGGAAGAACTACATAGGATCTGGTCACTGTCATTTTGACTGGTTCTTACCTGCGTGCAGCCCATCTTCTGCGGTTTATGGTCCCCTTTTGAAAATGCACTGGAGGTGTGTTTTGCCTTACAACTTGTACCTTTTTTGGATGTAAATCGAGCGTTCATTGCCGGACTTGCCCATTGAGATTGCAGTTGTTGCGGGATGCCTTCAATGAGCCGCCCTTTGTAGATTTAGTGGCTACTGGTGCTTCCGCATCCAGCACAGAGCGAAATGCTGCCCCCTTGGCCGCAACTGTGGCTGAGACAAGGGATCATGCGTGCTCCTTCCACCTTTTGACTGACGAGCTGGTGATGTTATCATCTGGCGAAGTGGATTCCATTTCCATTGATTTGCTCGATGATTTCATGTGGGATCATGACTATTGTCATTTGAAAAAAAATTAGGTTCGTAAATTGACCTGTTTTCAAATTTGGCCACATAATTTGGACTGGTCTGCATGTCAACTTGGATATTTTTATCTCTTTTATGTATATTTTAGCCTGCTTTTAGGTAGTTAGTATTAGGGAAGTTCATTTTAGGTTTTGGAACCTGCCCTCCTGTACCTTCAATGGGGAAAGTGTTGTGGGGTCCTTTTAGTACCTAGGTTGGGTACCCTTATTTTAGCTCTAGGCCCATAGCCTGTGCCCTTTAATATGAATACACATGTGTATTAATTTTATTGTATTCAAGCAAAGCTTTCTTTTCAGCTTGTTGTTTTATATTTTATCAGCTGTCTTTGTCAGAAGGCATAGTTGTTCATGTTTTACATTTATCAGTCCTTTCCATGCACTTCACTGTGTGCCCTGCTCTAGGATATCGTGTTTTGTACACTTTAGTTTACCTAGTATTGTCACTTCAAGAGTTGCGGAGTCAGTCTTCAACTATAGATATATTATCATGTTAGGCATGTTCTTAGAACACAACATGTTTTGCTATATAGACACCACATAGGCCTAAGGAGGGTAGAGGGCATTCCAGCCTTGGCCGTCTGAGGGTATACACCATTTTGTTGACAGCTTTGCTGATCCTGGCCTTGTCTTTTCTGCCAACCGGAAGGATTGCCAGCAAACAACAGGCAGAACCATGCCAGTCTTTTAGGTATGGGGTTGGGGCGCTTCCCATACACCCGGACAGGCAGAAGGGCTAACACCACTATGCTGTCAGGTTTAGACATTAGGGTGCAGGTAGGAATCACTAGATCTTATGATTAGATCAGGATCGTGGGAACATTTATATTCTTTACTCTAATGGTCACAATCATCAGTGTATTATGTTTCATCTGCCTAATAATCGCAACTCATGCTTTTTGTAATGGGAAGCAATTGCTTCAAAAATATATTGAAACCTATCTTGTATATCTTTGTCTGCGTTAGCATGTATGAAACTTTGTGTAACTGAGAGAAATGTCAGAGTGTCATGTTTCTAGGCTGCCACAAATCACCTTTACTTTCTAGGTTTGGGTGAGGTGCAGCTAGCTAGCTGAAGAAGCCAGGCTGACAGCTTCCAGTCTGTCTGGGACTGACGCAGTCACCCACACTCGGTGGTACTGCCAACCTAAACTAAGCAGTCTTACCCCACGGTAAGAGTCTTATGGCAAACGTAGGTGTACCATGCCCTTTGTCCATGACTGTTAAGCATCCTCTCACGTTCATTACTTCCAGTAGATGTGTCCCTTACCTTCAGTAATTGTACCAAAGCCCCCCTTACACTACTACGGACGTGCTCTAATGCCTTTTAACTCACAACAGGTGTTCCCATTGCCCATTTCTTTTCCAATCAGTGATTCCTATAACCCTGACCTTAGAGCAGATTTGCGATTTACATTGTTGCAGGAGTTGCTTTGTGACAGATGTGCCCTATTCCCCTTACCTTGTACAACGTGTGCCCTATGGAGCATAACAGGTGTGAAGGCATTCCGCTTAACTTATAAGTGTGCTCTCAAACCCCCAAAAGTGCAGTCCGAAAAACACTGGGAAGGCTAGGTGTTCCAATATGTTTCTTTATCATGCAGTAGATGTGTCTCTCATGGCCCTTAGGAAGCTATGTGCCCCTGCTTGTCTCTTTATTGTGAAGTAGGTGTGCCTTTCTTGGTCCTTAGAAAGCTATGTGTTCTCAGATGTCTCTTTATCATGCAGTTACTATGTTTCTCGTGCCTTGTGTCTCTTTATAGCAGTCTATGTCCCCACAACTCTACCTTGTCCCAGGGGTGCCCCACAACCAACAGCCTTTCACTAAATGGGATTACCATGCCCCATGGCTTGCCACAGTAGATGTGTACTTTATATTTGTTACATCGCAATGTGGTGTTCACCATAATGCCTATTTCCTTAGAGTGGATTACTTTGCAATAGACACCCCCACTTAGGTCTTTACCTCGCAGTAGGTGCCCAAGCAGGCCATCTTATACTGTAGTATGTAGTTCCTATGGCCTTTACCTTGCAGAATACATGCTCCAAATAACCCCTTGACTTGCATGCCCCATGCCCCTGCAGCAGATGTGCCCTGATGCCTGTAACTCTTGCAGTGTATTTGCTCAAAATCTCCCTTGCCCTGCAGTAGACCCAAGCTACATCGACTCAAGACCCCCAATCGGGGTGAACATGGTATTGGGTTGCTTGTGTTCTGGTTCAGGGAGGACCTCGCCTGCCATGTAGGGCTGGATCGTTTATTAGAGCAGGGTCAAGACTGATTGTCATGAATCGTATATTCTTGGGGTCAGACCTGCCTTTATTACACTGTTACTTTACAGCTAGGTGTCCACTATATAAGTAAAACTAAATACAATCATATAATCATGTATCATGTAGTCTACCATGGGACCTAATTTAAGGAACCAGACCTTCTCCAGTATTGATGCTTTGGTTTCATCATCCAAATCTGCTAATGGCAGAGTACTTTTCTGAGACCAATATGTAGGCATCACAGCCTCAGAGAAGGGGTCTATCGACGGATACAGCAAGTGTTTTCCTGATATTCATTGGGGTTTTCGAGTTCTTCCTGGGGAATGGTGGTTGGTCTTCTCTTGGCTGTTTCTCTGTTAGTTCTAGTCATGGAATACCATTATTATTTGCAACCATGTATCTTTGGTCTTGGCTTCAATCACGTCATTCAATGTAAAAACTTAACATTAGGCATCTTTGATTGCAAGCCCCACATGTTCTGGAGTGAAGAGTCTTGTAGTTGGCAGAAATGGCAGATTGGTACTGGTGCTACAATTCAAAATTTTATTCCTGTTGCTGAAAATGTATTTATTGATTTGTAGAAAAGGGCAAGATACAGATTTCAAGAACAACATAATCAATGGCTTGTGATCAGTATTGACTTATAAGGGTAGTGCTTAATTTGCCCTTTTTTCGGTGCTGAGCACCGCACTTATTTTTGAGGGGCGGGCTTATTCTTCTGTCTCAAGTATTTGCTGCGAGCAAAAGACCCATATGGGAAAGACCGAAGAAGGGAAAAACGAAAAAGCATCACAAAGGGAGAAAGTAGAAAGCTGCAAGAGTGAGCTGAAGGGGCAGGGAGTGGCTCTGTATGGATTAAGGAGGCCTGAGTTGGCTTCAGGATTATGCCGCCTCAGTATTCCGTGTTCCCATATTTAACTGCAGCAGCTGCGTGTTTAAGAGGAGGGCTTTGGGCACCGGCACGTTTATATTTACAAATTAAGCACTGTATAAGGGGTGTCCTTAAACACGCCTTGCCCATTCATTGAGTCTTTGCAGAAGGTTATTGTGAACCACATGTTAACAGACTGTGGGAAAATCAAAGAGTAATGTGAGCGGGGCTCCTTCTTTTTAAGTTAACTCACAGGTGCAAGCGATCTTATATTTGGCCCAGCATTATGTGCACAACGTCATCGTTGAAACCTTTTAGGTGACACCGCACCAAAGTATTATCTTTTTGATACGAAAGTCTTTTGTGTGACATCCTCGTATGGGGTGTAAAACATGCAGAAAAGCAGGGCAGGACAGTAACGTACAGCAGCCCTGGCAACCTAGTCGGACCAGCCCCTGGGAGTGGGGGTTTGTGGGCTGGGGATGCAAGAGTGAAGAACTGCTGCTTTTGTTACTGGGGTCAATATTGCAGCAATGCTGCACAACCGGCCCCCAGTAACACAACCGGCCTCCACTGCTGCAAAACCGACCCCCACTCTTCCAGCATCCGGGGAAACGCCAGATGCCCGCTATGGTCAGTCCTGCCCTGCAGAAAAGGACTAAGAATGATACACCCCAGTATCAGATTGCTCAATTTACCAGGAACTGACTTTATTTATAATGGGTCCATGGTTAAGCTGAAAAGGTGTCTCTGTCTGTTGCCTCTGTCTTATTAAAAATGTAGGAGGGGGCAGAACACTTCAGTGAAGGTGGGGGTTCCCTAGATTACGACCTTATTCCTTCTGCGCCTTCCGCAGCAGCTTTCCTCTCCTGCCAAAGAAGAGAAAGAAAAACAGCAAAAAGATAAACAAAGGAGCCTTCTGTGGTTCTCTGTTTGTTATTCCACACCCTTGCAGAACCTTGCCTGTGAATGGCACAGGATGGGCGATTGGGGAGTTTCCAGCAGGCTGGGAGTCAAGTGATTTACTCATTATTTATATTTTAATGATTGTATTCGAGGTTTAATAAGGGAGGTGTGCTTTCTAGTCTCGGATAATACAGTTTTATAGCCGTGGGTGGTGTTAATAGTATACTAATGTGAAAAATCAGGAAGGCACTTTTAGATTTTGTACCGACAAAAAAAAGGAAAATTATTCATGCATATAACATTAATATTTAAGCCATATGTGCAGTTTAACTAGTCTTAACAATATTTTAAACAATGCAATAAGTGTTTTGAAGCATCTCAATCACTTGATATCTTTTTTCAACTCTCATTTTCTTCTTGATTTCTTGTGCATTGTATAGTTCCTTACAGTGAAACATTCATGCTTGGAGGTTCTTATGACAGCATTGAGGCCACTAACAGCCCATGGTGTTAACACAAAATACAGTCCTCTCTGAAACATTACACCTTATATTGTGTACACATAGGGTCCGATTTACAAATCCATTTACGACCATAATGCTATATTTATATTCGAAAACTGCTCCACAAATAGATATCTGGCAGTTGTAAAAGATTGCATGACTCAAAACCAGTTCGCCATAAATACATACCATTATGCAGTAGTAAACCCAAAGCAAGAAGTGGGGAGTGGGGAGATCAAGACGTGGTTAACAATTAGTGTGTGTAAACCACACAGACTTGTGAGTTTGTTTGCCACTGACAAACTCTTCTCCTACCTTTGAAATGGACAGAGATTTACTCCATGAAAGGGCTGGAGTGGCTCCCTTATCAGAGAGAGATGGGGAATCAGCACTACCAAACATCTATAAAAGAACTAGTGATTGCTTGGGGTCAAAAGTTTTGCAGAAGTCAGGACCTTGGGCAAACTTATGGGTCAGTTGGTCTAGTGGATAATGATAATAAGATACATTAAAAACACTGCTAACAACAAGAGTTTGGTAGCAGGCCCAATGGGAAAACAGCATGATAATTATTTTGACATTTATAATTATCACCCAGGAGATTATGAACAGTGTGTGGTGTCATGGTGTACATAATCAGCAATTTCAACTCTGCATCATTATATCTAACTTTCCATGGAAAAGGCAAATTTTGCTTTACTTCCAAATTTAAACCCACAAAATATGATGGGAGAAATGCCTGTCTAAATTACTGACAAATGCTCTGGGTAGCATCCCAGCTCACTGACATTCACCAACTGTGCCACTCTAGACAGAGGCCGGCCTTATTCAAAACAGCACTGACTCTGCTCCCATTGACAGTCCACAAGGGTACACAAGCAATCCCAGACCGGTTTCAGCCTTATTAGGCCTTGTCTGTGAGATATAGCTTGGATATTGTGGCACAGTGAGAAAAGGATCCACATCAGGGCATACCCTTGACAACTTGGGGCTACATCAACTATACAAAAAGTGATGGGAGGAATGCTTGCAAATAGTCAAAGCCAATGGTAATCGCTCTGTGTAGCATTCCATACCTATCGCTACACCCTACTGAAGAGGCAAAATAGTCTGAAACTGGTCTGGGATTGCCTGTGTTCCAGTTCAGAGGGCACCTGGCCTTGCATTTTGGCCAGCCTGGTTCTATTGGAGCAGGACCATGGCTGGTTTGCATACGGCTGGTTCCTGTCTGAGGTGGCATGGTGGGCAAAAAAAAAACAATGACTACGATGAGAACTTGAGTAATTATCAGAGACTGAGATTAATTCAAGCATTTCACCCATCACTGTTTTGTATTGCTTCTAACTTTATTTAAAGATCCTGCACAAATCCTTCCGAAGGAATAGAGTTAGTGGCAAAATGTTGGGATTTCAAGTTCAATGCTGATCTGTTTGTTGGGATAATAACAGTGGCAGTTGAAAATGTGTGTTTCTACTTTAATTCCAATAGTAAAATTTGTTATTTGCTACAAAGAAAACACCAAAATGAAATACATCAAACATGATAAAAGCATGAACTAGAGCTTTGCTTTCAGATGGGCCTTTCCTTGGTGTGGTGACTTCGCTAAAATGAATCAGTGGAGGTTGCTTATAAAAAAAGAAATGCTGTTGGACATGGGAGATTTTTGTACCACTGTCTATCACAGACGTGCAAACCTGCACATTTTCTCACTATTCTTAGGTTTTCCCAGGCCAGGACTGGCCACTGTGGCTTTTCTGTTAATGCAGCCAAACTTTGGAAGATTCTACCACTGAATCTCAGATCTTGTGATTAGTTGCTACCTCTTCAGAAAGCTTGGAACGCCTGGCTTTACTCTAACTGATCTGCTCTCTGCCTTTCTGCATTATTTCTAATAATTCTTCAGTGCAAGGACAACTTCCAAGTAATTGTGTGCTCTGCAAATTGCATTACAAAGGTGAGAAGGCCATGCATTGAAGGCAGGGTCTGCTAGGCACAGCTGTGAACTTCGCAGAAGGGGCAAGGACAGATGTTGGGCACAGGGCTTGGCAAATTCCTTGCCCTGTGCCCAACCCTACTAGAAGCAGTGAAGGTTTGGTACCTTTGGCCAGGCTCTTGTCCCTATCCCTACTGTTCATTGTGGAATGCCGGGAGATGGGAGCAGAGCTTGGCCAATGCTAATAATACCCAACCACTTTTAGTGCTTGATACCCATTTTGAGGGTCGATGGTGGGGCAACTATGTTGCCTAACACTAGTTGGTTGGTGCTGTACATAATGAATAAATGAATGGCTTTATGCATGGCTCAAGAAGCTGCGAGAATGTGATCTTTTCCAATGTGCTTCAAGGTCATTCAGTCATGATCGCCCTATGCATCTGGCCCTGATGCAGCTTGAAGAGCTCTTCACCTAGCGCCAGCTCTTCTCGTCACGTACAACTCGTACTTCAATGCCAAGATACCCTCCCAGGACAGTCATGGCTATACAAATACGCATAAGATAGGATACGATCAGATAACATAAAATAACATAGCATAACAGAACATATTCTGGCATGGTGCCCACCAGTGCTTAATTTGTAAATAAAAACGTGCTGATGCCCAAAGCCCTCCTTTTAAATACGCGGGGCTGCTGCAATTAAATGTAGGAGCACGGAATACTGAGGCGGCGTAATCCTGAAGCCATCTCAGGCCCCTTTAATCCATTTACATCCACTCCCTGCCCCTTCAGCTCACTCTAGCAGCTTTCTACTTTCTCCCTTTGTGACCCCTTTTCGTTTTTCCTTTCCTCCATCTTTCCCATATGTGTCTTTTGCTCGCAGCACATGCTTTAGGCAGAAGAATAAGCCCCGGCTCTCAAAATGAAGTGTCGGTGCTCAGCACCGGAAACAAGAAGCACAAATTAAGCACTGGTGCCCACCAATAATTTGGTGCAACTGGCTCCCAAGCTGCTATCTTTAACCCATTTACAGGGTTGCTTCCGTTCCGCCATAGAGGAAAGTATTTTCCCGGGAGGCAGCCTTCTTCTTCCTTGACCATGGGTACCTCCGTGTGCCGAGGCTGTGTCTTTCCTTGACACAGGGCTGCTCACTTGTCAGCACTCCCCGGGATGCTTTCTTTTCTTCAGGCGCGAGCTGCTTCCTCTCCACCAGGCTGCAGGAATGTGGAAATTCCCGGTCAAACGGCCATTGTCTTTCAACCTTTAAATTGCGTAATGTGGGAAATATTTTGTATGCCAGTCTTTGGCGAGGCCGCCAAGCAAAACAAGAAACATTCTTCATTTCATCCCATTAATAGTGGACAGATGAGGCTCTGCAGTGCACCTCTCCAGCGGCGCTGGTACCATCTTAGAGAGGGCTTTCTGTAATCCTGAGGATATATGGTGCAACGTAAAACAAGCAATGATGGCAAACAAGTACTGGAGACGGGGGGACGATGGGGGTGAGGGGTGTAGGGGTTTACAGCCGCAGCATCCCCCGCTGCTTTACCCTGCAGAACGGCCCTCAGCACGCAGTGTGACCCTTCACCTTGCAGTGCACCCACCACCCTGCAGTGGAGCCCACCTGTGCATCCTACTATACAATGCACCATGCATGCAGTCCCATGCACTCTGCACTGTACCCCCACCCGCCCTGTCAGCTCCCACACTCTAGAGTGCACCTCCATTCAGCCCTTGCTCCTCTGCAAATGTCTTTGATTGGTGTAAAATGCTGAAGGGTTGTCTTTCCTCTCCGAGAATGTCCCTCCTGCAAAGGGCCCTGGGGAATCTCTGCTCTTCAGGATATTCTTGGAAACCTCCCTCTTCTTCTGTAGGGTACCCTATAGTATCCATCTTTGAGGGTGTAGTGGAGCATCCCACCTACTGGAGAGAGCCAACCCTGGGTTACTGGGCTTCTGTTATGTCCCTGGGAGTCTTTTAATTCTGATGTCCTGCGGCCACATTACCATTGGGCCCCTTACAGAGCACCGAGGGTCCAGAGCACCTGGACCCTCGCTATAGCGGGGAAGCTGACCCGAGCTTACTCGCTCAAGTGGTGTGGGCCAGAAGGACAAATCTCTCGAAGATCAAGAAAGGCACCCGATACTGAGGGGGTTATTCTAACTTTGGAGGAGTGTTAATCCATCCCAAAAGTGACGGTAAAGTGACGGATATACCACCAGCCGTATTACGAGTTCCATAGGATATAATGGACTCGTAATACGGCTGGTGGTAAATCCGTCACTTTTCCGTCACTTTTGGGACGGATTAACACCTCCTCCAAAGTTAGAATAACCCCCTGAGTGTTGAATCCAGCTAGACATCAATGTTTGTCAGAGTTGAAGTTGCCAATGCAATCTGTAGAATTACATCGGAAAATATCATATTAAGGATTAAGGGCCAGATGTAGGTAGGTTTCATTTTGCGAGTTGCAAATTGCGAGTCCCAGCGACTCGCAATTTGCAACTCGCAAAATGAAATGCAGAAAGGTGTCTCAGACACCTTCTGCGTCTCGCTATAGGGTCGCAAAGACCCACCTCATGAATATTAATGAGGTGGGTCGCAGTTTGCGACCCCATAGCGAGTCTAGGCACTCACAGGGATGGTGGCCTGCTGGAGACAGCAGACCATCATGTCTGTGACTGATTTTAAATAAAGCAGTTTTTTTTTCTTTTTGCAGCCCGTTTTCCTTAAAGGAAAACGAGCTGCAAAACGAAAAACATCCGAAACCATTTAGTTTCGGTGTTTTCAGAGTAGGCAGTGGTTCATAGGACCACTGCCTGCTCTGAAAAAATATTTTTTTTTGTATTCACAAAGGGGAAGGGGTCTCATGGGGCCCCCTTCTCTTTTGCGAATGAGTTACCATCCACTTCAAGTGGATGGTAACTGCAAGTTGGTTTGCGACCGCTTTCGCGGTCACAAATCAACTCTACATCGCGATGCGGTCGCAAATAGGAAGGGAACACCCCTTCCTATTTGCGAGTCGGAATCACATTTTGCGAGTCGGTACCGACTCGCAAAATGTGTCTCTGCATCGCGGAAGGCCTTTTGCGCCTCGCAAACTGCGTTTTTCGCTGTTTGCGAGGCGCAAAAGGCTACCTACATCTGGCCCTAACTTACTCCCACCCAGAGCATCACACTATTGCCTTCTTCCGGCCTCTCGATTTTGTTCTTACCCTGACTTCTCGTCCTTCACCTTTTGCCTCATCCCATACAGACCCATACCAAACTGACAATGGCACTCAGACAATTCCTTTCCATCCTTCCGTCCTCCCATCCAGGCTCACATTTTGGATGGTGCTACTGCCTGTTGTTGCCGGATTGCTTAGTAGCAATTAAATATTCAGACTGCAGAGTACAATATACACATGTGAGGTTAAGAAAGAAAATCTATGCATTGTAAAAACAATTAAAACTATAAAAGTAGCTGCCTGCGCCGCTTCCGGGCTAGTTTGCGGCTTTTAATACCTGTCCTTATGCAATGGTTGGAATACTGAGCATATTTAAAATGACCCCTCAGCCTTTTACTCCCCGAATCAGGAATCAAAATGCTGTACATTGTTCTGTTCTCCTTTTAGAACACTTTTTCAGCCCCAAGCCAGCTACCCTGCCCAGAAGAGATAAAATAATTTGATTTTAGTTTTGTCCTTGCTTATGGTAGGGTGCGGCTGCAGTTATTGGGCAAATTTGGCACATCTCACCAGGACCCATTGTAGGAAGTTGGCTCTGTATATACTATCTAAAAGTGAGAGATAGTGTGCAGAGTCCAACGGTTCCCCTTAGAGGCTGATAGTGGCAAAATTAGATAATACTAATGCTCTATTTTGCGGTAGTGTGGTTGAGCAGTAGGCTTATCAGAGGGTAGTGTTAAGCATTTGTTGTACACACAGGCAATAAACGAGAACACACACTCAAAGACTTAACTCCTGGCCAATAGGTTTTTATATAGAAAAATATTCTTTTCTTAATTAATTTTAGAACCACAAGATTCAGAATTCAAGTAAGTGCATAAATTGTAAGGTACTTGGCACAGGTAAACATGGAATTTTGAATTAAAATAGTAATGTACATAGTTCTGGCAAAAATGGCAATAAGCTATTTTAAAAGGGGACACTGCAAAAATCAACAGTTTCTGGGGGAGGTAAGTACAAGTTAGATTATCAGGTAAGTAAAGCACTTACAAGTTGAGTCTCCGAGGCATTGGCAGCCCACCGTTGGGGGTTCAAGTTAACCCCAAACACCCAGCACCAGCAACACAAGGCCGGTCACATGCAGAGGTCAAAGTAGGGCCCAAATAACATAGGCACATATGGAGACTAGGGGTGCTCAGGTTCTAGTCTGCTAGCCGTTAAGTATCTGCGTCCTCGGGAAGAAGACCAGGGGGGGAGTTTGTAGAGACCTGGGGGTGTCACAAACAGGCACACAAAATACACCCTCAGTGGCACAGGTGCAGCCGGGTGCAGTGTGTGAAGTAGGTGTCGGGTTTTAGGTTGAAATCAATGGAGAGACCCAGGGGTCACTCTGGCGATGCAGGCAGGGCACAGGAGGGCTTCTCGGGCCAGACACTGACTGGCCAAGGATGAGGGCCACCTGCTGGTCACTCCTGCACCGGTAGTTGGTTTCTCTCGGGCCTAGGGGCTGCGGGTACAGTGTTTCTTCCAGGCATTGGGTTCTTTGTTACCGGGCAGTCGCGGTCAGGGGGAGCCTCTGGATTCTCTCTGCAGGCGTTGCTGTGGGGGTGCAGGGAGGTCGTCTCATGATGTCCACATCATAGGAGTTGCCTGGGGGTCTTCTCTGCAGTGTTGGTTCTTCTGGACACGAGCCGGGGGCGTCGGGTGCATAGTGTTGGGGACTCACGCTTACGGAGTGAGGCTGCAGTCCCTTTAAAGATAGTTTCTTTGTTGCTGTTTGGACAGAGCCGCTGTTCACTGGTGTTTCTTGGTCCTTTGGTTGCAGGGCAGTCCTCTGAGTCCTCAGAGGTCGCTGGTCCCGCTGGATGCGTCACTGTGCAGGTTCTTTGAGTCTGGAGACAGGCCGGTAGGGATGGGGACAAGTCAGTTGTCGTCTCCGTCGTCTCTGCGGGGCTTCCAGGTCAGCAGTCCTTCTTGTTGTTGTAGGTCATCAGGAATCTGTTTTCCTGGGTTCAGGGTGTGTTTAGGTCTGGAGGGCAGTAGCCAATGGCTACTGTCCTTGAGGGTGGCTACAACCTCTTTGTGCCTCCTCCCTGTGGGGAGGGGGACACATCCCTAATCCTAATGCAGGGAATCCTCCAAAGCAAGATAAGGATTTCCTAAGGCAGGGGTCACCTCAGCTCTGGACACCTTAGGGGCTGTCCTGGCTGGAGGGTGACTCCTCCTTGTTTTTCTCATTATCTCCTCTGGACTTGCCGCCAAAAGTGGGGGCTGTGTCCGGGGAGGCGGGCATCTCCACTAGCTGGAGTGCCCTGGGGTGCTGTAACACCAGGCTTGAGCCTTTGAGGCTCAAGCCTGGTGTTACAGTTCCTGCAGGGGGAGGTGTGAAGCACCTCCACCCAGTACAGGCTTTGTTCCTGGCCACAGAGTGCACAAAGGCACTCACCCCATGTGGCCAGAAACCCGTCTGGATGTGGCAGGCTGGCAGAAACTGGTCAGGCTAGTGCTAGTAGTTGGGCTGGTATACAGGGGGCATCTCTAAGATGCCCTCTGTGTGCATTTCTCAATAAATCCCACACTGGCATCAGTGTGGATTTATTGTGCTGGGAATTTTGATACCAAACTTCCCAGTATTCAGTGTAGCCATTATGGAACTGTGGAGTTCGTGTTTGACAAACTCCCAGACCATATACTCTTTATGGCTACCCTGCACTTACAATGACTAAGAATTGGCTTAGACACTGTAGGGGCGTAGTGCTCATGCAACTATGCCCTCTCCTGTGGTATAGTGTACCCTACCTTAGGGCTGTGAGGCCTGCTGGAGGGGTGACTTACCTATGCCACAGGCAGTGGGTTGTGGGCATGGCACTCTGAGAGGAGTGCCATGCAGACTTAGGCCTTCATTATGGACTTGGCGGTCTGGGCTGCCATGCCGGCGGTGGTGGGAAATCCTGCCAGCCGCCATAGGCGGCCCTCCTCCACCGCCAGGCAGTGCTACTGCCCCTCGGATAATGATCCCATTTCCACCAGCCTTTCCCTGGCGGGTTTCCACACCAGGGAAAGGCTGGCGGAAGGAGTGCTCTGGGGCCCTTTGGGGGACCCTGCACTGCCCATGCACTTTGCATGGGCAGTGCAGGGGGCCCCTGTGCAGTGCCCCATCGCGCAGGTTACTGCCCGATTTACGGGCAGTGATCTGCGCGACGGGTGCAGCTGCACCCGCTGCACAGAGGCATTGATGGCGGCTCTATGTGGAGCCGCCAGCAATGTCCCGGCCAGGCATTCTGCTGGGCCGGCGGGTGGAAACAATGTTTCTGCCCGCCAGCCCAGTAGAATGTTTATTATATAGCCTGCAGGGTTCCAGGGGGGCTGGCGGTCACTAGAAAGACCGCCAGCATGAACACAGCGCACACACAAGTTGTAAGGCAGTGTGCATGTGCCGAATGAGGGGTCCCCAGGGTGGCATAATACATGCTGCAGCTCTTAGAGACATTCCCTGGCCATAGGCTCCTTGCTACCAGGAATACCATTTACAAGGGACTTATCTGTGTGCCAGGGTTGTACCAATTGTGGAGAAAAAGGTACAGTTTAGGGAAAGAACACTGGTGCTTGGGCCTGGTTAGCAGGGTCCCGGCACACTTTCAATCATAACTAGCATCAAAAAAAGGCAAAAGGTTAGGGGGTAACCATGCCAACAGTAGTATTTTCCTACACCCATTTTCCCAGTTCTCTTTCCAATCCCTGTGTTTTTCATCATTGTAGTCAAGGTCCTGTGGACCTCCAGGTTTGACAAGCTGGCTCCCTCTTTGATTGCATCTCTAAATCAGTCCATTCCCAAAATAAGTTCCTGAAAAGGTATTTCTGCAGTGTCAGAACTGCTAAGTTACGAGCAAACATTCAACTATTAAGGTATCAGGGTCATCTCAGAATCAAACTCCCTCTGCCATTCATCACCCTAGTAACTTTATCAAAAAATCATGAGGAATCGCAAACCTATCACCACATCCTAGGATGCCTGTGGTGCTACAGCCATTAGCTACCCATTTTCGCTAGATTTGTCAATGTGTCATTACTGGCAGAAGTCCCCAAGATGTGTAAGATGTGCCATTATTACACATCTCCTCTTGAAACCTGCTGCTAATCCAAACATGCATGCCAACTACAGACCACTTAGTGCCCCCCACTATAGCTTAAATCCTAGAAGCTATAGTTATCACACACATTCAGTTTATTTGTAAGGGAATAACCTACTCAATGACTTTCTGTCAGTTTTCTGCCTTGTTAAGTCACTAAAACACTCTTATTAAACACCAGGGAAGTACGTCTCCCAGCTAGGGAAAATGGTCCAAGCTATGTGTTGATCCTCCTATGCTTGCTGCAGCTTTTGACCTAGTTGCACACTGCATTTTCCTATTTACTTTTCAGCTAAGAGGTTTTGTACCCTAATGGTTGAGATTGTTTCTTGTTAACTGCACCTATCAGGTGATGCGTGACCCATTCACACCTAAAACCACCAGTATCACCTTCAGTGTTCTTCAAGGTTCATCCATCTTGACTGTTCTCTTCAACACATACATGGACCTTTTCACAGAAATCTCCAATAGCCACAACCACATATCTGCCCATGATACTCAAACGCACATCAAGACCCAAAAGAACCAGAAAATGGAAGGGAAATGCATCAATTTCTCTATAATTGGCTGTCCTTGAACAGCACCAAAACTGAGATCCTACTTTTTGGCCCAGATACTCTGTCCTTAAGTGAAGTAAATCACTTAACTCTGTCAATAAGTGAAGTAAAGATTTACTATACTTAACACCACATATATGTACTTTGACTTTACATATATATCTTAAAGTACATAAATGTGGAATCAAGTATAGTACATCTATACTAACATACAAATACTTACTTTCCTTTATATTGTGGTAGTCAATATTTTCACCACAGTATATTTTGGCAGGACTGTATTTTTCTTCTCGATAATCTGGCATGCACCATCTCCCAGGTAAATATTTGAGTTAACTAGTAAACAGCACAAAACTTTGATCGATGGCTTATGTTTAACTTGAAGAGCTTCGATCACATCACTCAGTATTAAAGTAATTCCACTGTCTGCTCCTCAAATAAAGGATCGAATTTAAAACCATTTGCCTGGTGCATTATGCCTTGCATGGTACAACCCCCGTCTACCTTGCCAAAATTTTAATTTTATACAAGTGAACCCCTGTATATGATCACCTCTCTACACTGTGTTTGACTTTTTCTTTCGAAATTGAAATGGTTTAAGAGCAGATTTCTGCACCAACAAGGTACCTTCCTCTGGAACTTTCTACCATTGCATCTTCATGACGAAACCAACATCAGATCCTTCTACAAACAACTTTATGTTTGCTTCTTCTGACAAGCATTTACTAACCTTGATTGTCCAACAGATCCTGCGCTACCCTAGCTTGCCATTCTTGCTCTATGTAGCTATCTCACAAAAGCACCTTACAATAACAACAAAATAAAGTAATGCAACTGGTAGTCCATTTATTAGTGATCACAAGCCCTCCTCTACCTTGCACTTGACTGCCTACTAGTTACATCTGGATTTGAATTTAACATCTTGCATCAAGGACTCAAAGCTCTCTATGATCTGCATATCCTCACATGCATCTCTTCTTTGGGGAATCGTCTCCTCTTTCCCTCATGGAATGAAGATACTGATTGATTGTCTCCTTTTTTAGAGTGGCTTACAATTGATGTCGCATCCCTTAATTTCAGATCAGACACCTCTAAAATCCTGTGAAGAGGCAGCTTTTCAAGCAGGAATCTCTCAGGACCACAAGGAAGTGACACGGATCAGCACCATCAGGTGGCTGAGTCCATAGAATAATTATAAAAAGGTCAGAGTCACTTAGACCGCCAAGTAGAGACCTGAGTGTACCAGTAGCAGCTTTCCCTCTGGGCAAGGAGGCTACTGGACCATTTTAACTTCTTACTGAACACTGAATGCTGGCAGGACTGCCTGCAGCCCTCACGCACTCTCTGAATGATGGCCCAAGGCAGACTTTGTGCTTCTCCAAGGTCCTGTTCTTCAATGCAGTCTCAATCAGTAATACTATTGGCTACATTCAAGAGACTTTCCTTCCCTGATAGAGCCAACTAAGGCAGTGATTCTTCCACACATCCTCCAAGCCGAGACCGTCCAATGAGGCACCTGTACGGACATGATGGACGGCTGTGATGGAATTGCACTGCAAAAAGGACACACCAGCAAGCACAAGCTTTTTACAAAACATATAAAACGTTTTATTAAATATTAATACAATACATTTATATCCTCTTAAATAAAACATTATTTAAAATACAGCACATTATCTTTGTAAAACTATTTGCAATTTAACATATAAAAACTGACTGTCAAAAATAAAGTTCAAGGGATGGCACAAAATGAATTTCCCATCAAGAGAGATTTTTACTCTATATATAAAAGGGCAAATGCTAAAAAAAACTTAAAGGACACAAGACCAGCTTGTGCATGTACAATACTAAGTGATTCATTTGTGTGCAAGAAATGTCTGGTATAGGGCACAGGTCAGGAGGATAAGTTGGGGTGGAACGTGCATGGAGAATGAATGTGGGCAAAATGGGTGGATAGTCCAGAGGGTAGATAATATGATGAACGGATGGTGAGAACCAGGAATCGGCTTCTAGTGAAAAGAAGGTGGGGAGGTAGGTGGGTCGGTGGTCGGATATGAGGAGGAATGGGATAATGTGCGAGTGGTTGGATGGCTCACAGGTGGATAAATAGACAAATGGGCAAAATAAATGTGTGGAGAGTCCGTTGATGGGTTTAGTGAAGGCCCGTTAAAGGGAAGGGCCAGTGGATGGGCAGCTGGGTGGACTGTGATAGATGACAGGAAGAGTGGGTAAATTCAAAGTTGGCTGGATGAATGAGTTGAGGAACCGGTTGTTGGGTCGCTGGACATGGGAGCTGGTATTTGAGGAAAATAACACAATAGAGGTAATGGTGAAACTGCTGTGCTGAGTGTGGTGTGAGGCTGGTGAGGTTTCAGGGATGGGGCTAATCAAGTGCTGGAGAGATTGAATGAGAGGTTAGTTGTTAAAGCAGAGTGCTGGTTACCTCATTAGTGTGCCTTGCCTGTGCATCTCAAGCTCAGTATATTAAGTTATTTTTAGAAACATAAAATGTTCCTCTACAACAAGGGGACCTCCTTGGGCATTCCTATGAAACATTTGAATAAAACATGTCGCTCCAATAAGCCTGCATGGAGGAATGCAACATTCCCATCAGTCTCACCTCCCAGCCCATCTTTTGTTCATGCAGATGTTACGCTCTCACTAATGCTGAGAAAGAGGTGATCTCTCAAGTTTGTGTGAAGCAAATATACTTCAATAGCATTATCATTCCTCAGCAACTCGACCAACTCTTCCTACAATGTTATGAATTAACGCTTATTTTCCTGTAGCAAGTCCTGTGTAGTATGTAGATTTCTAAGGGCAGCACTCGTCCAATGCAGCATATCCTGTTGAAGAATGGGAAACACTCTAATTCGCTTTAAATACTACTATAGCATAGAGTTATTCTGTCAGATATTAGGGTAGTATGGATTCTGGTAAAATGTTAAGCAACTTCAAGTTATTCGACCAATACGATTTCTATGGGCAGCTCTTCCTAGATTAGAGGTCAAGAGTGGCTCATACATATTTTCCTTTTGAAAGTGGTGGCATGAAGGGGCTTCACATGAACACCACTGAAGCACAAGGTACCACTGATCCAGCTGAGACGAAGGGACAAAACCACTCTAGTTCTGGCCCTTTTGATGGGGAAGAAGACACCCTAATTAATAACTCTAATTGGGAGGAACCCATTATAGTGCCGACACATTTACGAAGCTAGGCAACGGGAGGACTGACGTGTGGGGGGAAAACCAATAGTACATTGACTCTTTTGAAAGAGGGAACCACAATGCCGCTGACCATTCTAATGGAGAGGACCACACAAGCACTGACCCTCTAAATGAAAGGACTCACAATTCCACTGACCCTTTTGATAGGACACATGGTAGCACGGATGCTTCTGAGAGAACTCACTGAGCCACTGACCCTCCTGATCCAGAGGACCCACGGTACCTTTGATACTACTGAGAAGACCTGCAGAACAACTGACCCTTCTGATAGACAAGATGCATGATAACACTGACCCTTCTGACGGAGAGAACACATGGTAACACTAACACTTATGACGGAGAAGATCCACTGTACCATTGACCCTTCTGATAAAGAGGACTCACTGTACCACTGATCCTTCTGATGGACAAGATTCACAGTCCCACCTACCCTTCTGAAGGAGAGGATCTATGGTACTGCTGGCAATTACAGCTCATATATGTAAAGGTTTCTTTGTCAGTAGGTGGACACGGAGGTTTGTGGGGGTCCTATTCATCTTCGTTATTGGAAATTAAATGTTGATGGAGAGAAGATGCAGCAAAATAGGGCTCAGCATGTGTGTGTCACATCTTGACAGGACTAGTTCTGTGGGTGATCAGGGGTCAAAGGGTCTGTCTTACCATGCATCCTTCCCCCAACAAAACATTGTATGTTACTGGGCCCTCTTCAAAGACAAGGGCAGGGTATTCTACAGCCCTAGTATGAAGTCTTGATTTCAGAAAGATCCGGATGGAGAAGGGTCGTTGCCGTCAGGGTGACTTCCTCAAGGTGAGAGGGACTTGAGTTGTCTGCATTGACAGGTGAGGAGAGCTGCCACTAGTTGCCAGTACATCCGGTCTCACACTGTAAGCTCGCACCTCCCCCGCTTCCCTCAGCACCTAAAATCAGTGTTACTTTTTTTAATTCACTTTCTAGTCACGTAATTGTATTTTTCCCGACTTTTTCATTTCCTGCAGTAGCCACCTTCCTACGGGACTAAAACAGTTTGAACAGTAAGCTGTTTCTAGCTCTACTTTCTCCTTTACACCTTCCTTTCTGTAGTTTCCATTCTATGCGTACCTTCCAAAAAAGTGCAATATATTTCACCCATGCATCCAATCATAAAACCTCTAGAAATCAGTGTCAACAGAATAACGCCCAGGGGTGCGTATACGCAGCCAATTCTGTGGGGCAGCGAACCTCAGTACTCCAAACGAAACACGACATACGCAGTCAATCTACTGTAACAAATATCCCAGGGTGTTCAGACGTGCGTCCACCCTGCGGTCCGTGATCGGCCAGTAGATTCCCAGAGTTATCCGCATCGGTTCAACATACACAACCAGTCTGTGTGGCCCTTGATTTCCCAGGATAGTGCAATATACGCAGACGGTCTGCAGCTGTTGAGTATGGGGGACGGTTGGTCGCGCACGCTTTTCCCCAGCGCGCTCCACTGTGGGCAAGTCGTGCGCCTGCGCCTTGTAGTGTGACGCGGCACGACTGACTTGGCAGCTACAGCACGGTCTGGAATTCTAGCACATTGCCTGGGCAAGTCTCTCCAAGCTGAAACACCAGGGTGACATTTTTTCACCCTCTGAGAAGATATAAATAACATACAGTTCCGATGGCGCTGCACTGCGACTGGGGTACAGAAAGTCCTTGGGCCCAGAAGCGGACAGTTCCAGGGAGCAGGCCAATGACCTGACAGTCATTTGGAGGGAAGCTTCTAAAGAGGTCTGTCCAGAGTAGTCCTGGGGCTAGTGGGGCATGGTCTTTCCCTGGGAAACGAGGCAAGGCCACTGCCCTCGAACAGGCTCACAGCTCCATTGTGGTGTTCCGCCCAAAGACACATTGCTGATTCTGCTCGTAGGCCCTCCCAAAATGTGTATGGGATTGGGAGGGCGGTAACACTATGGCAGGTTGATCTCAAAGTGACTTCCCCATTCAGTGTCCCAGGTCGGGCTGCATCAAGGTGCCGGCTCTCATCTCGAAGGAGTGGTTGCCATCGCGACCGTCGTTGTTCTGAGCACGAGCCGTGAGATGGCAGCTGCAAGGAAGGGAAGATAGAGCGGGTTAGAGCAACTTTTTTACACGACCAGGCACTTCGTATAATAATAAGCAAACACCAAAAGACATGCGTAGAGTGAGCAAAATCTTTGAAGTAAAGAAGGGGTTTATAAGTAGAGGGGGAAGTCCCTGGCATAGGCGGTAGTGGCTGCAGTCAGTCTGTGCAACTCGTTGCTCTGTTTCCAACCCTTTCTATTATGTTGTTATTGTTTATGCTGGGTTCTGGCGCTGAACTGTGTTCTAGCTCATTATGCTGGTTCTGGCCTTTTATGCTGCCCTGCTGAAATGGGGTGCACGTCCTTCTGCTGCGGGAGAGTGGCAAAGCGAGCCCTAAGACAGTTTTGGGTAGAGATAACCAGAGGACGAACATAGAAACTGAAGACGTTCTCTGATCTAAGAGGAAGGATAAAGGAGGTGCTGGAGGCCTCTGGTGTCCAGGGGGTGGGCAGGACGGGAGGTGCTGGAGGGCTCCACTAGCCTCCTGGACCTGAAACAGGAGGTACTGGAAGGATTACATAACCGGGGCAGACGCTGGACCTTTAGTGGTTTGGAAGTCGCCACTGGACTCACTCTCAATCATAGACTCGCTCGTCCCTCCCCCTCCCTTACCACACATGGACTGGCTCATTCACAAGCTCATAGCTTACCTCAATCCTCCTCCATCTCCAGCCGGACCATCTGCAGCATGTTCAGAGGCCTAAGGGGACAAAAGGACAAAGGTCTTAAGTCCGCAGCTTACCCCAAACAAGGAAGAAGTACTGAATCCAAAGTCTGTGCCTGACGGTGGCCTGCGCCCAGGAGCTCAATATTCCCACAAAAGGCATTAGGAATGGCAACTTATTCCTCCATCTTTAACTTACCGCCCACCTCCCTCCTCTCTACCTTCACTTCTATTTCCTTCTTATCTTTATGTCCATCGCGTTCTTTCTACGTTCACCTGCATGTCCTCCCTTTGTGGCGCAGTCTCCAGCTCTACCCTCTATACCACCTTTCGCCCATATGCTCCCTTTTTCTACCCTCACATCTGTCTTGATCCTTTCCTCTCTCCATCCCACACTGCCCCATTTACATTTCCCTCTCCCTGTCTCTCCTGGCCCACCTCAACCTCTCTATCTACACCCCATGCCCACCGCCTTAGTTTCCACCTCGACCCCCACCACCCTATTGTGATCATACCTTATTTTCACTCCATGCCTCCTTCTCTCCGCCTGATCAGCCTCTATGTTTGCTTCTGCTCCCCTGTCTCCATTCCAACTGCACCTCCACTCCCTGCTTCCTTTATCTGGCCTCCTCACCCCTGTCTCTGTTCCGCCTCGCTGCATAAATGTCCACCTCCAAACCTGTCTCCAACCAGCCCAGCCTATAACTTCCGGTTACCCAGTGCTTAATTTGTACATAAAAAAGGGCCCAAAGCTCTCCTCTGAGACAAGGGGCTGCTGCAATTAAATGTGCGAGCACGGAATACTGAGGCAGTGTAATCCTGAAGCCATCCCGGGCCTCTTTAATCCATTTCAGTACACTCCCGGCCCCTACATCTCACTCTTGCAGCTTTCTGCTTTCTCCCTTTATGGCGCTTTTTCGTTTTTCTCTTCCTCCTCGTTCCCATACGTGCCTTTCGGTTGCAGTAAATGTCTGGGTCAGAAAAATAAGTCCTGGCCCTCAAAAATAAGTGGTGGAGCCCCGCATGTAAACCACGGGCTCAAATTAAGCACTGCGTTTACCCTCTGTGCTTCCATCTTCCTTCTAGTTTCATCGTGTCCTCCTTCTCCCCCTCTACAGCTCTGTTTTTTCTCTCCTCTCTTCTTCTGTCTCCACCTTCCTCTTCTCACCCTGTCTCCACCCACCTCTCGGTTTTATACTCCCACCTGTCTGCCTTAGTCTGCCCCACTTTCGGTCTCTGTCCCTATTAGTCTGTCTCTCTCACTGTCTCCCCCGCACAGTCTCGGCATCTACCTCCTGCTCTCTACACCATCTCCTCCTGTCCCATTTTCATTACCAACCTTCTATCAATTACCATCTTCTTTCATTCTTCCCATACTGTCTAGATCTCAATCTTACTGCTACTCAACCACACCATAGCCCCTCGGAGTCCGCTTCCATAATTTTCCTTGCAAGCTCCATCTTCCTCCTTCTCACCGCAGACTCCACCTGTCTCTGTCAGCCTCTCATCCCACCAAGTCTTTGTTTCTCTCTCTCTCCACTCTTCTTTTGTCATCCCCCCTTTCTGCACTACTCTTCATCTCTGTCTCCATTTTGTCTTTTCTTTCCACCACTAGCTCCATTCCAACGCCTTTTTCCCACGTCCCGGTGGTGTAACAATAGCCCCTGCAGCCCCTGTTGTGCAGAGTGGGGGGAGCCCGGAGCTCTGGGGGCCCCTGAGGCACTGGGAACAGGCCCCTGAGCTCCTGAACGGGTCTGGAGCATGGGGACAGGGTCAGCTTTAGGGCGGACGTGTACTGACTGGTGCAGGCGCAGTGTTTACAAATAACTTATGGGCTTAGAAGCACTGAACTTCCTTGTGGATTCAGCAGTTTTCAGGCAACAATAAAAACATCAAGATAACTGGTGATTAATGTTACTGCTGGTGAGAGATCTGAATTTTGTCTAGTGGTAGTTTTTACTCATCAAAAGGTAACGCAGCGGGATAATGTGCCTGCTGCAAAGAACGTGTTCCATGCAGATCACAAAACTGAGTGAACTTTGAGTAGTGCTTCAAAAAAGAAAACAAAATGTATGTGACAGAGGGGCTATGGAAAGGTGAGGGTCAGTGCTGGAGAGTGGGAGTAATAGAATTCGTGAAGAAGGAGGTAATGGAGGGTCAGGGGTGTCAAAAAAGACTGTTGCACCAGGCGCCACCAGCGGTAAAGCCGTACCTGCGTGGGGGCCCAACCTTCATGTATTTTGCAGGTGGGACCTCACGTTTCATTACACCATAGCTACATCTCTGTCTATTGCACATAAATATCTCCGGTAACGAGTTCCCTACGCAAGGCCGCATAGACACTGTTCAAGTGTAACTCTTCTCACCTCTCCTCCTGTGGCACTGTTCTGATGGTTGCTCTCTGTAGCTCTCGTCTTAAAATCTGTTTGGGAAAGAAAAAAAATATATTTTGTGCCACTTAAGTCTTAAAAGTCCTCTACGGATGCTTCAACCACACCAGATGTACACTATGTATAAGAACATATATTAATGCAGAAAATCAGACACAGAGATCCGAAGAACTGCTACATGAAAATCACTGGAAAACCAGATGCTTGTAAAAGATAGAAATCCAGGGTGGACAGTCACACATATCCCAGCATCACATGGAAAGTCAACTGGTGCAGTTTTACTTTAATGGGGAAGCTGGTACAGTTGAAGTCAGCACTGAAAGATAGAACCCCGGGCATACAGAAATAAACAACTAGAAAAGAATTGAGATCTGGAAATATAGCAATCATAGAGAAACAGGATACAGTTTGAGTCAGCACTTTTGGGACCCGGACACATAGATCTCCACTGCACTAATCTCTAGTGGAAAGAGAATAACAACCCCAGTATAAGGAGCAGCACATTTAGACGGGCGTCATTATGGACCTCCTCGCGGAAAATCAAAACATTCTATACCTGCATTGGCCACTTCCGGTGTCTGCACACTGGTCCAATTACTTCCAGGTTGTGAAGTGTCACTAGTCAAAAGCACCTGATTAAAACTCATGACAGGGTCAGTATGGCCTTTTGTTCAAATTCTCAGTCTGCTACCAGTGAACCAGGCTCACAAACTTATGTTCTCGCACCCACCCGGACCATTTATGTAATTACATTCGTGAGTTTTGATTCAATGAATCATGTTGATTTCCTGATGGTTGTTTTACATGGGTTAGAGGTGTTTTAATGGTGTCCCTTTAGTGCTATTTGTTGGTACAAGTAGGAGTAGTGCTTACTCAAATGCTATCCATGACCAAGAAGAATTATCTAGTCCTGCATTTTCCACAGATGCAGGTGGGGGTGTTTTTCGCAGGGCAGCTGTCCCATGGGTGACTGATGTGGTTTATGGAGTAGGAGCACTGAGTCGGCATCAGTGTTTTTGTATTGATGGCGGGTCATAGCAGCGCTTCATCAAGTGGCCAGAGGGCACTTTGGGGTGGTTTTGGCAGTTGGCACAATTGTGTACACCAGTGACTTCGGTTTCACGACGAGATGGTGCAATCCAGTGTGATTTTGTGCTTGTTATGTTATACTGCTGTTAGCACTGCTGCCAGAAAAGATTTTCTCCAACTCATGGCTTACGTGTTTACAGTGTGTAAAATAAAAATGAACCTCCGAACTACCCTACAAAAATCAAGCAGTGCTGTCTTTCTCTTTGACGCGGGCGAGGAATCTGCAAGTAGGCATGCCTTCAATGTCTAAGGTTTCAGCCTACAGGGCCAGGGCAATGATTCCAAAAACCTGTGATGCAGAGACATACACACACAGTCTAACATTTATTTGGAAACCAGGCGCACCCAGATCTATCACTAAAAGATGCCCAGGCCCACCACGCCTTCTAACAGCCTACAAAGAAGCAACATGTGTAATTTAACAGAAAGGAGATTCACTCGAAGCCATCAGTAAAAATTATTTTACAATGTAAAATCTAGCACGCGTGGGGTAATGGGAAAAACCCACAGCCAGCACCATGATGTTGCCAAGGACAGACCCCAACAACCTTTGAAAAACAATGTGTGCCATGGAGAAGTAGTAACTGGGTAACTACCAATCCAGCACTGTAGAATGTATAGACACAGAGAACCTAACGACCTGTGAAGAATACACAAACACTGCTTTAACATGCGGTGGAATCCAGATACACATTATCTACCACAACCAGGAACCAAGACGCATATCTCAGCGACCTGCAAATACCAGACATAGATAATTTAAAATGCAAGTGGAAACCTGATACTTCCAAAACGAACACAACCTGCAAGGAGCTGATATGTGCAACAGAACAATCACTGGCAAAGCCTTTATAGCCACTTAAAAAAGGCACCTCTAAGAAGAAACCCCAAGAATCTGCAGAGAAAAGCGTTGACTGTTGTATTTGACAATCTCGAATGTGATGGTTTTTGGGAGTTGTGATGTTGCACCTCTCAATGAGGTTCATAGTGGAGTTTCACAGCCACTAGGATTGGGATTTTCTTGGTGCATTCATTTCCCAGCTGCAGGAAATGTTCAACCCTACATGTAATGGTTTCTGGTGTGTATCAAAGCCACTGGGTGTGGTTGGTTATGCTGTATCACTGCCCCAGAGAGAGAACATGCTGTTAAATTATTTTCTGGCTTTTGTGTTCCTGCCAAACGTTTCTGCAATGGTAGGGGCTAACTTTTCAAATTAGCTAAACCCTAATATAAAACACCTACAGTAACGGGAGTGTCCCTTCTAAAATTCTTCACAAGAATTTATACAAGGACAGGTTTCACCTCCGAAGAGCGCATGCCTCAGCTCACAAGAGAACATGCTTCCGATCACATCAAAAGGTGCTTTACGTCATGAGACTATGCCCCATCACTCACCAGAGGACATGATATCAGGTACCTGACAATAGGAAATGCTTCAACTAACAAATTTCCCATTACATTTCAAGCCCATCTCTCGACTACCACCCTGACAAATTTGTATGAGGAAATGGCCTAGTAACCTTAGAAATACTTATTAAATAATGAATGATCTGTTGGATAGCAGCCAGCCAGTCTTCGTCCCAAGTCATGCCACAAAGACAACCCTGGTGAATACGAAAGAGACTGCGGCATTTGACTGGATCATATGGAGGTCCTGAATTAGTAGACAAGCTCAAACAAGGTGGACTACAGCAAATGCATGGAGAAATAGGATGAAGCACTTGGCTTCCAAGGGCCGGTTCAAACTTGGCTTGCATCTTTTTCAAATAGCATACAATACAGGTGAGGCTGGAATCTGGTTTTAATCCCAACTACAGAAATGTGGGGTACCACAATGTTTGGCAGAGTAAATGATGCTCCACAATGATAAATGTGACCAATGGCCTTGGGTATCTGGTGGTGGTGCTAGCTCCAGCTCCCATTTCCTGACAAAGTGACAAACCACAAGCCAGTACAAACAAGGTTTCCAGATAAATGGGGATAGCATAGAGCTGGAGAGAACAGGAGGTGGCCCTCAAAGGTGCATGATTGCCTTCAGGACATTGTATAGAGGAAGAAAGTAGTCTTTGGCTGAATTGGGCTAGGCAATAGATCCTGTATCTGGTTATAGGTGTCCTAACAGCAACACTGATCATGTGTCCAGCCTGATCACGTGTCCAGCCTTTTTAAAGTAAACTACATGGGCAGCACCAGCAGTGAAACAACAAGATCTAAAAGGAAAGGCCAACATAGGGTGATGTAAAATATTATAACTATTGATTTAGAGTAGCCAAAATATCTTGCCATTCTTGGATGTCAAACATAAGGCAATTTTCCTGCTTGTACTACACCAATCCCATAAGCAAAGGCTTACTATATACAAATAGTCCACAAAATACAGCTGCTACTTTGATTATTGGCTTTTAGAGATATACCCTTGTCAAGTCAATGTTGATTTGATTGCATTTGTCAAAAGTCAGAAATAGGAGCAAAGAAAAACCTCTGGTAGTCTCAAGCTATGAAAGTCCTTGCTGGCAGTAGTTAAAAAGAAGCAAGATCACTTTCTGCCTCAAAAAGAGTTAAAACAAGATCCTTTATGAAGGTCTATTAACTTTGGCAATGATCTGTGACTGTACACCTCGCTTTGCCTTGAAGCAGTACCTATTCCTTAAAGCAGCCATTTGTATGCATTATGGAAGGTATACAAATCTTGATTGACATTGAGACTCCTCACCTCAGCAGAGGACAAGCCTGACCTTATGCCACACCCAAGGACAGTTTCTCTCATTAATTGGACAATGGCGACAGTATCTCAACATTTACACAGTGGAGACAGCTACTCTCAACAACACTACAGTAACAAACTACTCACAAAACCAAGGGAGAGGAGGCAGCATTAAAAGAGTAACTTACCTGGTTTTGATGCCTGTAGTAGAGAAGTCCACTCAGTGCCAAAAGGAGCCCCACAATGCACGGCACCACCAGGTACACATGGGCCCGCCCGATAGACGCTTCGTCTTCTGGAATTGGAGGCTTGTCTGGTCCTGGGCCATAGAGAGGGAGTAGGTTAGAGTCATGATGTGGGCCAGCAGAACTTTCCCCTCTTTCATCAGATTGCTGGATCCCTTCCCCTCTACCCTGAAACACACCAGGGGCTGCTGGCCTCAGCAGTGCATGCTGAATGCCCACAACCATCTCTGGCCTCGGAGTTGCCTTGGTGGACTCTGACGTACGAAGGACGGTGCTGGACCTGCTAGACTTGGGAGTGTCTGGCACTTCCCTACCCTGTTTGTCAGTTACAGACAATGGAATCTGTGCACTTCCAGTGGTACTGTCCAGGAAGGATGGCCTGTGAACGACAGAATTTTCACTCACAAACTTGCTTGCCTTTGTACTACCAAAGGGGCTTTCCTTGGATGGTAATGGATTAGAAGAAGTTTCTTCAGTTACAGAAACGGAGGCCTCTGTACTGACAAGGCTGTCCATAGGAACAGATGTTCTATGAAGGTCATCATCGTTCATTGCCAGCACTGTGGCAGTGACAGAGAGGCCATTTTTCTTCTCAATCGATGTTTCCTGATGTAAATCTTTGGTGTTGCCTATGACGTTATCCTCAGTTGATGGTTGCTGAGGGTCAGCCTCTACATGCACTGACTCAGAGTCCTCTATGGAGATAGTGGTCGTATATTCAGTGGCTAATTGGTGAAGTACAGTCCCTTCACTCACATACATGGGGGTCTCTGACCTGCCAATGGTCATGTCATCAGTGGATTGTTGCTGAAGGGCGGCCTCTTTAGTGTATGTTGCATGGGCCTCTGTGCTGACAGTGGCCCTGTCCTCAGTAGATGAGTGATGAAAGAGGACCTCTTCACTCACTGACACAGGAGCCTCCGAGCTGAAAATAGTCCTGTCCTCTGTAGATGACTGAGATGCTGCTGCCTTTTCACTCACTGACACAGTAAGCTCTCTGCTGTCAAAGCTCCAGTCCTCTGTTGATGTCTTCTCAGTGATAGCCTCTTTAGTTACAGCACTTCTGGGCCTTGCACTAGGCCCAACCAAGGTGGTGGAGGAACCAGATATGAAGTCTTCTGCCTGGGTATGAAACATATGACCACGTCCGACACCAAGAGCTAAAGAAGAATCATCAGTCCCTTGGGATCCATGGTCCTCCTGCACCTTCTTGTTTGAACCGGATACTGACTGATGATATGAGACAAGTGTAGAAGCTGTTTGAATCTCTGCACTCAGGAGCCCAGACCTGTGGGCTTCCAATAAGGATACATGTTCCGGCTCTGCCGTGGATGCAGACATAATTATTGTGGATGTCATATGACTCTCTAGGACATCGGGGGCCTTCAGGCTCTCAGGGCTCCTAGGGATGTTCTGCGTAGTTCGGGCTACCCTGACCCCTCCCTCTTTGCTGACTGTAGGCAAGTGAAGGGTGGGTATCTTCTCCTTCATACCTGTAGAGTCCTTGCTATGCTGCTGTGGTGAATCAGGTTTCACAGGCATGAGGAGAGAGCCAGTGGGTCCAGACATGAGGCAGCTGCAGGTGCATTGTGTTGGTCCTGAAACAATCAGACAGAAAGCCATAGAGTCACTTGCCCCATATGTCAGAAGAAGGAACAGACTTGCAGTATTATCATGAAGGAAAAACAGGAAGCCAGCAGAACACGTAACAGACCATGGCTAATGGTTTACACTGCTAAGGGAAGGCAGCAGGCTATGCTAGCAGGAATGGAGACAAGATGTTCAGCCGGTGAAGGGGGAAAGATAGAGAAAGAGGCAGAAGGACAATAAGAGTGACAGGGTGATCGACAGAAAAGGGGAGATTAAAAGAGAAAGGAAGAGAATACAGGGACAGAAGAACACATGCATGCTGCTGCTGTCTGACCACCTACCTAGGTGAATTGGAAAGTATAATCCAAACTGTTGAAAAACTTCACTCGGTCATTTTTCCAGCATGTATACTATTCAAACCATACTTCATGATAGACATGGGCACCATTACTTGGATAGAAAGACCCTACATGTCTGGTGTCAGCCATGCAACCCAAGGATCCAGAAGCTCAAAGAAGCAGGTCTCATAGAGTCTAAGAACATGTTACATTCTGGCTGAAAGTCAGTACTTTACGCCAGTCTAGAGAGAGCCTACTGGCCACAGAGGCTAGATATATGTCATTCTAATGAAAGAACTTTCCCTCTTAAGTATCTGAATGTGTCACTCACAGAGGTGCCCCAATACATGTGATAGTAATTACATATAGTTGTCAGAGCCCATGATCAAGTGAGTGGGATCCTCGATAGATGGGGATTCTCCAGACTTGTGGAGATGCCCATCGACGTGTGATCAGAATCCTGGACATGTAACGCCACACCAATTGAGGCTCCAACAGACATGGGAAGGTGCCTCTAGACATGGAACGGTGCCCCTGGACAAGTGATTCAGGATCCTGGAAATGTGACAGTGATGCTACATCAAATGGAGGTGCCCACAGACATGTGAGGGTACATCTGAACTTGCTCTGTGGACAAGCTATGAAGGGCCCAGAGGTAACTGGTGACACTTGTGGGTCAGACCTTAGATGGAGCAGAGAAGAGCGGCAGTAAGAGAGAGAAATTGCTCTTACCTGTTGTGGTGGTAGCTTCAGGCTCCTCTTCATCGTCGAAGTCCTCAAGGTCCTCACATGTGTCGTAAGGGTCAGCACATTCCACATGCTTTTTGACCAAGAGATCCTTAGTAATAGTGAAGATATCCTTCACCATCATTAGCATGTCCCTGGAATTCATTGAATATTTTCGGGAACATCTCTGGAGAAAGGAAAGGACAATATTCACCACAGTGAATTTCCAGAACAGGTAAGAGAGCACATAATCTTATAGAAGCACAACAAAGCAGTTGTCAGGTGTGCATGCTGCCTCGCACAAGAACAGTCAAGCAGGGAGATTCACAAACCATTACTCAAGTACAACAGAGCAGGGTTAGAAAATGAAGCACAAAATTGTTTCATTGGCTATGAATATTTTGCGATCTGGTTAGTGTGTAGGGAGGGGACTGGGACTGCCACTGTGAGATAGTCTGTTAATTATTTCTTTATTGTCAGCATAAATGTGCCATAATACATCAAACTAGATAATACAATAAAAATATACAACCATTAAAAGATCCTTGAAAACAAATAGCAGCACTCTTCACAATTCTAGTGCTCACTCTCTCCTTTCTCACCAGTATCTCGGCTGCTCACCTCTGGGTCTCCTATGGAGCGTTCATCTCTGCGAAGGCAGTGCTCTGAAAGAAGACTGTCGTATAATTTTTTCAGCTCGCTGGAGTGGTTAAAGTTGGTGGAGCTCGAGGTATAGCTTGCAGTCTGTCTTTTCAGAATCCTCCCTACCCAGGGAATGGCTCGAAGAACATAACATGCCTTCTGCTGGTCATCTGCGTGCTGAGCAAAAAAAAAAAGGCATCAACTGTATGCTTAGCATATCTGCCCTGTCTCAACAAGACAAATCCATCATGAATGACTCGAAGCCTCACTAAGACACAAATATACTCTCAACTGCAAGATCAGACCACTCTTAGGAAGATGAGACCACCCTTATCCTGGCAAGTCTGCACTCATCTAAATAAGTCGGCTTCCATCAACACAACACCACATTCAATAAGAAGAAACCAACCTTAAAATGACAAGGCCACCCTCAATATCAAAATGCTGCTCGTATTAGCACTAGTCCACACTCAGTAAGAAGAGACCAACCCCAACAACACAATATCACCCTCAACATTCCTCAAAAACGTCTGACCACTCTCAACAACAAAAGCTTCACCCCACAACACCAGACCACCATCAAGAACAGGATCAGACCGCTCTCAAGAAGACGAGAACAGCCTTTATCTGAAGAGTCAGCACTCAACAAAACAAGCTGGCATTGAACAACAGGTGACCATGCTCAACAAGAGCTGACAAACGTCAAAGAACTAGATTACCCTCATCAACACAATGTTGCTCTCATCAGCAAGAGGAGACTGCCTTCAACAACGAAATCCTTTTCTAAATAGGGCAAACTTTCCCTCAACAGCTTAAAACATAATTAACAGTATCAAAACACATCCAACAAATCAAGGATACTCTCAAAACAAGAACAGGGCACTTCTAAGAAAAGAAAAGTCACTCTAAAAATATGAGATGGTAGAAACCACCCTACACAACTAGGACCAGTCTCCACAATAGAAAGACCACCACCTCATCAGGAAGAGGCAAGGCATCACATGATGAGCCCACTCTTACCTACATAAGACATGGTCATCCATAAACATCACAAAAAAAGCTCAACAAAGGGGGCATACCTCACACTTAATGTGAGGTAGACCCAAATTACTCACAGCAAGTCTGGCCTGTTCACAAAACTGAAGAATACACACAGGTGCACTATATCAGGGGAGGGTATGAACGAGAACAACCTGGTGGTCTCATAGAACTCCATAGTGCACTATGCCAGGAAACTCCTCCGTATTAATAAAGCGCCTCCTCTTATTTCATCCAGACCCAGCATCCAGCCAGAATCTTAGAAGTCACTTACCATGTTTGGCAAATCCACGAAGCTGAAGGTGACATTGCAGGAGGTCTGTGGCTGGTTGCCAATCTAAAAGAGAAGCAAACTGACATGTTATTCTCATCCTCCACAAGGACATGTGATCAGTTGGGTGCAGATGCCGAAAGCAAAGAGTTTCGTCAAGCAAGACGAAAGTGAGGTTGTTTTTGAGTCATTCAAGAACACAAGTGAAACTTGAAATGTTAATGTGTAATTAAATACAATGGTAGCATTAAATCAATTACTCTATAAAGTGATATTAGGAAAAATAACTATGAAAATGGTCATAAAAAATAGTAGCGCTAAATAACAGTGGAATTTACAGTAGCAGATATGAGTTCCATTTAGTTCCTACATTCTTTGAAATTTGCCTTCCCCCTGTGCCCAGTACCCTCCTTCTTCAACAGGCGGCACTACTTTAACCTCTCGTACATAATCAGCTAACTCCCTGCCCCCCTAAAGACAGCCCTGAGTCTGATGTTTCCTCACATGCACTGGGCACAGCCCCTGAGATAGCCTCAGCTTTCCCTCTGAAGGGCCCATGACTCCTGTGGTCAGCTCAGATTACCAAATGCATTCTTCGTGGCTCCTCGGGTGACCTCATATCTGCGGGCTGGCAGAGCTGGGGCCACAAGAAGCCTGTAGGTACCAAGTACCTGGACTCCTTTCATCTGAGAGGTAGAGTACTAGTACCTCTCAGCAGGGCGGAAATACTCTTAATGGGTGAGTATCTGCACTTCTGAGGGGCAGAGAGGTACTCGGGAGAGAGTACGTGCACTCACGCACTGCGCTGATGTAGCCATGTGACGCCGGGGCGCACTCACCAGATCTTCCATGAAGGCCAGATGCGTGGGGGTGATTATGTTACCACAGTTACTTCCAGATGCTGAAAGCACTAAGTTCAGAATACAGGTGATACGGAGGAGTGCAGGCAGCCCCATCTGCACCTGTGGAGAAAAAACATAAAACCGTCAGCCTGGTGGTTGGTACAGGAGGCCGGCGAGTGGTGTCACCTCTTGCACCCAGTGTCCGCATCCCTGCTCACTTGTCGCTCCCTGCATCCCTGCTCACTTATCACTCCCTGCACAGAGTGTCCGCATCCCTGCTCACTTGTCACTCCCTGCACCCGGTGTCTGCACCACTGCTCACTTGTCGCTCCCTGCACCCAGTGTCCGCGTCCCTGCTCCTGCACCCAGTGTCTGTATCCCTGCTCACTCCCTGCACCCAGTGTCTGCATCCCTGCTCACTTATCACTCCCTGCACAGAGTGTCCGCATCCCTGCTCACTTGTCACTCCCTGCACCCGGTGTCTGCACCACTGCTCACTTGTCGCTCCCTGTACCCAGTGTCCGCATCCCAGCTCCTGCACCCAGTGTCTGCCTCCCTGCTCACTTGTCACTCCCTGCACCCAGTGTCTGCATCCCTGCTCACTTGTCACTCCCTGCACCCATGTCCGCACCCCTGCTCACTTGTCGCTCCCTGCACCAAGTGTCAGCATCCCTGCTCACTTGTCGGTCCCTGCACCCAGTGTCCGCATCCCTGCTCACTTGTCACTCCCTGCACCCGGTGTCCGCATCCCTGCTCACTTGTCGCTGCCTGCACCCAGTGTCCGCATCCCTGCTCACTTGTCGGTCCCTGCACCCAAAAGTCTGCATCCCTGCTCCTGCACCCCGTGTCTGCATCCCTGCTCACTTGTCGCTCCATGCGCCCAGTGTCTGCATCCATGCTCACTTGTTGCTCCCTGCACCCAGTGTCCACATCCCTGATCACTTGTCGCTCCCTGCACCCAGTGTCCACATCCCAGCTCACTTGTCGCTCCCTGCACCGTGTCCACACCCCTGCTAACTTGTTGCTCCCTGCACCCAGTGCCTGCACCACTGCTCAGTTGTCGCTCCCTGCACCCAGTGTCCGCATCTCTGCTCACTTGTCACTCCCTGCACCCACTGTCTGCACCCCTGCTCACTTGTCACTCCCTGTACTTAGTGTTCGCACCCCTGCTCACTTGTTGCTCCCTGCACCCAGTGTCCGCATCCCTGCTCACTTGTCGCTCCCTGCACCCAGTGTCTGCACCCCTGTTCACTTGTTGAACCCTGCACCCGGTGCATGCACCCCTGCTCACTTGTCGCTCCCTGCACCCAGTGTCTGCACCACTGCTCACTTGTCACTCCCTGCACCCAGTGTCTGCATCCCTGCTCCTGCACCAACTGTCTGCATCCCTGCTCCTGCACCCACTGTCTGCATCCCTGCTCACTTGTCACTCCCTGCACCCAGTGTCTGCATCCCTGCTCACTTGTCGCTCCCTGCACCCAGTGTCCGCATCTCTGCTCACTTGTCACTCCCTGCAACCAGTGTCCACATCCCTGCTCATTTGTCACTCCCTGCACCCAGTGTCCGCATCCCTGCTCACTTGTCACTCCCTGCTCCCAGTGTCCGCACCCTTGCTCACTTGTCACTTCCTGCACCCAGTGTCTGCACCCCTGCTCACTTGTCGCTCCCTGCACCCAGTGTCTGCATCCCTGCTCCTGCACCCCGTGCCTGCATCCCTGCTCACTTGTCGCTCCCTGCACCCAGTGTCCACACCCCTGCTCACTTGTCGTTCCCTGCACCCAGTGTCCGCATCCCTGCTCACTTGTCGCTCCCTGCACCCAGCGTCTGCATCCCTGCTCACTTGTCGCTCCCTGCACCCAGTGTCTGTCCCCCTGCTCACTTGTCACTTCCTACACCCAGTGTCTGCACCCCTGCTCACTTGTCACTTCCTGCACCCAGTGTCTGCACCCCTGCTCACTTGTCGCTCCCTGCACCCAGTGTCCGCACCCTTGCTCACTTGTCAATTCCTGCACCCAGTGTCCGCACCCCTGCTCACTTGTCGCTCCCTGCACCCAGAGTCTGCATCCCTACTCACTTGTCGCTCCCTGCACCCAGTGTCTGCTCCCCTGCTCACTTGTCGCTCCCTGCACCCAGTGTCTGCCCCCCTGCTCACTTGTCGCTCCCTGCACCCAGTCCTCTTCTGCCCTCCCTTAACACCAACTTCCTTCTGTACACCAGGCAACATCAGTATGAACACCCACGCTCCCTGCACCTCAACAATCAAGTACCCGCACCCCCACTTCTCCCTTCCCTGCAGCCCTCCCTGAAGTCACAATGATTTTGCTCTGAGAACGTCCTAAGCTGCTCCCAGCCCAGGCGCACCACGTGACAGGCCTGAGTGGCGGGAGCCCAGTCTTGGCTTGCAGGTAACTGAAGTATTTGTGCACTGCGGGGGCGTGAGGAAGCCTGCCTCTCCCCAGGGGCCTAGCTGAGGCTTCCTGGCACTTAACTCTCAAAGCACACTGGAGCTCAGCCGCTGCGCCTATGGCACACCCCGTGCGAGGCATGGACGGGTCACCGTGCCTAGCGAGACAGGCATACAACCAACCTAGTACAGTGCCGTCACTGCATGCTGGCAGAATCCCATCGCGCTCATCACTGAACCTCGGCACGGCGCATCCCTGCCTACTGGCACGGTGCCTCACAGCTCCAACGGGCGCATAACTCCCAGCGCAGCATGTGGCACACTACCCGCCTGGCACAGTACCAGCCTGTTCTTCAGAAAAACATGTAACAATATAATCCGGCAAACATTGGCACAATACCAGCACCTCGGTGTTCACGGGCACAAAATCTGTACATCTCACTTCGTGGCACAAATCCTAGCGCACACCCTGGCACAATGGCATCCAAAAACCCTAAAGCAGTGTGAGCGCGAGTTATCTGTATTGCTCTTTGGTTTTGCTTCGTTCAGTTGACCCTATGAAAGTGAAGTCAAGTAGGTGATTTGATTGCTGTCTTTTCTTCAAAGCACTTAGATGCCTACCTGGGACCCAGGGCCACTTAGACCTGGCTTGCACAACATAAATCTCCTATCAGACAACAAAAAACGGAAGAATGTAGTGGGTTCCATGAGATGCCTAGGACTACGATAGTAATGCAGCATTGCATTCATAATAAAAAGCATTGTTCGATATTTGATCGATAGGTAGTTAGTTGTCATGCAGTTGGTTTAATCCAGCAGACTAAAGAAAGTGCAAGAGGGCGAGAGGCTGAGTCATCCCTTGAAGCGTTCACTGATGAAGAAAGGTGAGCCTGGAGTGAGCGGATTATTCAGATTCTGACCTCGATGCTTGGACAGAAACAAGGGCAAGGTTTACCTAATGAGCACTGATGTCACTGGAGGATAACACTGTGCATGTGAGCAACTGAGAAATGTGTGGAAGCAAAGTGGAGTGCAGTATAATATACTGCCCTCAGGTCCCAAAGAGAGCACAGTCTTTAAAGCTAGGACAGTTCTCACAAAAAATGAACTAACATACATCTAACAGGAGAAGGAAAGAAAATGTGGGTCTAGAATGCAAATAGCCAGGCTTGCCAGGGCTTAGGTTAGTCTGTGGTGTCCTTCACATGGTCAGTGTGGAGTTACAGTGCCACAGAAAGTCCACACATGTTTAGACTTTCCCCGTCGCCTTCTTCCTCTGACAGGTTTCCTTCTATGCTTCCTCACATTCTTTCATTTCTGCTCTCAGCTCCAGTGTCAATGTCTTCACCTGCAGGGTTTCCGCCACCATTCCGGTTTGACGGGTTTCTTGTCTTCCACTGTAAGGTCAGACTACTTATTTTTCCTCCTTCCAGTTCTGTGTTTGTAGACAATCTCCTTAGTTCCCTTTAAGCAGTCTACCAATTGTATTTCTTTCTCTTTTTTGCTGCACACACATTGGCGGTGCCCAGTCGCCCCACAACCCCTCGGAAGATCTTCCTTGTCTTCCTTATACTTTCTGACACAATCCCCTACATTGGCCCACATCTGTATCCCTAGACTAAGGAAGCCAAGTCAAATCTTCAGGAACTTGACCCCATGAGACATTTCCCTCAGATGTTTCCATTTTCTGATAAGACTCTTTCTAGAAACAGATACTTTGGTTTAGAATCGGATATGCTTAGGACCAGGATGTTGCCTCTTCGCAGGGTGATTGGTGAAATCGGACGGTGTCACCTACCGAGTGAGAATACTGTAGCAGGGTGTCTGCCTGGCCATGAGCTGCGGTGTGCACCACAGTGTGTGCTGTGGTGAATCACCAAGAGGCAGCTAGGTCTGTTGTATGCTCTGGGAATGCTGAAACCTCCTCAGTCGCTCGCACTCCCTCGCTCGCAGCGCACGGCTCCTGACCAACCCACCAGCACCTCTGAGAACTTCTCCACACTTGGCACAGCCTCTGTGTCTTACTTAATCACAGACTTCACCCTTGGTGACCTCCGCGTGTTCCTACTCTCAGCTTTTTTACTTTCTTTCTCGTGCTCCGTCTCTCCACTCTTTGTTCAGCACTGTAACACCCTCGGATTTGACGCCCACTTTGTACCATGAAGGAGTGGTTCATGGAGGTGTCTCCTGGTCTCCTGTAATTCTATCTGATGGGCGGCGCAATCTGGCCACTGCGTCGTTTAGTAAATGTTTGGGTCTGTTAAACGGAAGAATAGGCACTATGGACCTTTCTTCTCAGTGATGTACTCTGTTCCTTACCAGCTAGAGGGCTGCTTTGCGCGACTCTCCGTGCCAAGCACAGATAAAGGCCTCCGGGACAAGCCACACTGCTGACCACGTGCCCGACACGTGGAAGCGGACACTCCGAGGTGTGTGACTGAGAATACTTCTCCCACTCTGTGGTAAAGCGCTCGACGGCCCTCTGGCCATGTTTGCAGTACAGAAAAATGCAAAAATAAACAAACACAATAATAAACTATGAGTCCAAGCTCATCCGACCCAGAAACCCACACGCTGTCTCCGGAGATTAAAGGTGACGCCTCCAGCCTCTCTCCAGCTCAAGTGCTTCAGTGCCTCACGGCTGCTTTCACTTTCAGCTCTGTCCAGGGGGGCGCTGCTGGCTTAAACTGTTCACTGCGCTCTGGCACACGCTTGCATGCCAAGGGATGGAGATATTTCAGGCCATTTGTTGCTAAAAGAGCTTGGAGATGAGGAAATAACCACCGGCTTGGTGTACCTAGGTCAGCCAGGCCTTGTCGGCTGCCTAGGTTTAATATCTGCCCTTCAGCTCGCCCCTATCATAGGATGGTAAATGCATGTAGCGACCATGACTCTTTCTTGCAACTTTCTCTCGGTTTCTTTTTAAACCCATGCTTATAACTACGCAGCTGTATTTAATTCAGCTCGGTATGTTACGCACGGCCACGCATCCTGCTGCTCCGTTTGTTAGAGCACAGCCAGCCTTGTAGGTTAGGGCACACCCATGTGGTCTTCATTTCTGAATACTACAGCATAGCCTTCTATGCATAGTACAGCTGTGTGTCGTATACCCAGGGCCACTGGCATTATGCAGGAGGGTTGAGTAAATTATGCGGCAAGAAAAGGCACATTATGCGGCATAATGCAACATTTTTTGATAGTACTACTTCATTTTTAAACTTAACACTGCCTGGGCATTAGTTGTACCTCATTAGTACGAGTTTAAAACCCAAATATAGCAATAACCTACAGAAAGGTGACCACTCAACCATTTCAAAATGCCTTCCAATGCGCCGCAAGGCATATTGCTGCGCTTTTACTGAGTTTTGAACGCTTGAGCTAGAAAGATTTTACGCAAGGCATATTGCTGCGCTTTTACTGAGTTTTGAACCGCTTGAGCTAGAAAGATTTTTTGTTAACATCTGTAGATTATGCGCACATGATGGATTATATGGGAAATGTGGCAAAACTTCAGTTATGCGAAATTCGCCGTTGCTGCACAATTGCATAATTACAGTGTATGCGACAGCCATATATACTGCATCTCTGTATATTCACAGATACACGCACAATGCAGTACTCTGCATTACAACATAACCACCCTTCGGTTTTAGAGCAAAGGCCATTATGCATGACACCGGTCTTCGTGTTACAGCACAGCCACCCATGTATTCGGCATCTCTGTATATTACACAGATACACGCATAATGGAGCTCTCTTTATTACAGCATAAACCATCCTTTTGTATTACAGCAAAGGCCATTATACATGACACTGGTCTTCGTGTTACAGCACAGCCACCCATGCATACTGCGGCTCTGTGTGTTACACAGATACACGCATAATGCAGTTCTCTACATTACTACGTAACCACCCTTCGATGTGTTCTGCATCTGAGTATGTTAGAAGGATACAAGCATAATGCCGTTATTTATGTTACAACATAACCATCCTTTGATATTACAGCAAGGGCCATTATGCATGACAGCGGTCTTCGTGTTACAGCACAGTCACAGTCATATTATATTACACAGCTACACACACAATGCAGTTCTCTATATTACAATATAACCATCCTTTGATATTACAGCAAAAGCTATTGTGCATGACACTGGTCTCCGTGTTACAGCACGGCTACCCATGCATACTGCAGCTCTACGGATTACACAGATACATGCGGATTACACAGATACACGCATAATGCAGTTCTCTAAATTACAACATTACTACCCTTCGGTATTACAGCAAAGGCCATGTATACCGCATCCCAGTATATTACAAGGATACACGTATAATGCCATTCTTTATATTACAACATAACAACCCTTTGAAATTACAGCAAATGCCATTATGCATGACAGCGGCCTTAATGTTACGGCACAGCCCCCCATGCATACTGCAGCTTTGAGTATTACTGCTCAACTTAATACACCCAAGTTCAGTATCTAAAGATCCAAGTATACCACAACTCCCTATAGTAAGACGTCCGTGTTTTGCAGTCTGTATGTCTCGGCATAGCCATGCATACTGCTGTGCTGTAGTGCAGCTATGCACACTACACATCTGTATGTTAGTCTTGCAGAATGAGTCACTGTGCATTGCAGGTGCTCGGGTATTCTCCAATTCTTTACCTTAATGCACAGCCTTCCCTGCATATTGTTAGCTTTTGGTATCACTGCGCAGCCATGCATATTACAGTCTGTATATCAAAGCACAGAACTGTGTATTACAGAACACGAGTTACATATTACATCGTGAGGTGTATATCCTATATACCACCAAAGATAGGAAAATAAACTGAAGCGAAACACCAAAGCATGAAGCAATATCTTACAGCAAAAGCTTCATGTGACAGTGAAAAGCGGTACATCATGGCAAGAGCTGGCACATCACTGCAACTCGCGAGATGTCGCATGGAAGTGTGGCATATCATAGCAGCAGGTGGTGCATGATAGAATACTTCTGAGAAGAGCTGCATGATTGTGCTTGTATATGTGTGTGCGTGTATATATATATATATATACACACACACACATATATATCACAGCAACAAGTGACATATCCTAGAAAAGTATAGTATAGTACACCAACAATTCCTAAATCGCAGGAAACAACCCTATGTCATAGTGCCAATGTTTTCAGACATATACACATCTGCAATACAATGCAGATGCGTACATGTCTGAAAACATTCCTTACACAAAAGCAGTGGTTTCAATTTGGAAATATCAAACTGGAGGTCTAGTCTCAGTCAAATTTCTTTGCCACTGGCTAATTAGTCTAACTAAGCATGACAGTGCGTTTCAATAATGACGAGCCAAACCATACTGCTACGTTTTACCATTGTCCTTTGTTAAATTAGCTCCCTCTTGTGGGAGGTAAACACCCCTGAAGATTCCAATTGCAACCAGGATCCATTATTTGCTGAATGTTGCAGGCAGAAGCTTCAAAAATCTCTAGATTTAACAGAAGGCATTTAAAAACAATGAAAATAATTATTTCCTTTTTACTGGAGTTAATCAATCAGTATGGCCCAGTAGTTTATTTATTGTTTTAAATGAATAAGTGCCAATTAAAAAAAAAACATTTTATTTATGTATTTAGGTATTTTATAAAGCGTCAGTTGTCATCCTGCATTCCAAGTGCACCTAGATAAATATGCAACTTAAAAGATGAATAAGGGTGACCTGTCGAAGGGAGCCAGCTGTGGTTATTGTTGACGTTGCCAGGCCACTTGGCCTTCGGTGTTTTTGTTTACTATTGTCTAGACTTCATCGATGGCAGTGTTGGACTTTACCACACAATCACCCATTGTGTACCCTGCAGATATGCCAAAAAAAAGCGGTATATCGGAGCACGCAGTATATCGCAAGAAAAGGCGTACAACATTCAACAAGTAACATGATACCGTATCAAGCGATATGTGACAGACAAGAGCGGTATATGACGTCATACAGCGGCATATCATAGCAACAAGCAGCATATCACAGCAAGATGTGACATCCCAAGTCCGTAAGCACTATATCACGGAAGCCAGTGTACATCACAAGCACGAAGAGTGCATATCACATGAAAAAGTGCTAGGTTTCAATAACAAGTGATGTAGCGCAGAAAAGAGCATTATGTCACAGCAGCGAACAATATGTTAGAGCACAGTGTGAGATATCTCCGAGAATACTGTTAAACTGCAGAAAGAGTCGCGTGTCAGAGAAGCAAGTGGTGCGTATAACGAGCAGAGCTATATATCAAAGCGAAAAGAAGAGAAGAGGCCGTACAATCACAGAAACACCGCTATATCACACAAAAGGTGGTATATCCCAGGCAGGCAATGCCCCGTCAACAACCGGCACACCGCAGTACCGTGTTACAGCACAGATCCTGGTATTACAACATATATCTCTATCAATGCAGCACAGATCAACGGTATTCCAACACAGGTCTGCGCGTCACCACAACACATATTCCTTTCAACACATATCCATATGCTGTACTACAGTGCAGATCCCGAGTATTAAAGCATAGGGCGCATATTACAGCACACGTGACAACTTTACAACCTATGTCCCTTAATTACAGTACACGTGGGTGTTCTGTTGCACAGGTAGTGTTATTACACCAGACATCCCTATAAAGCAGTTCAGATCACTGCGCTGCAGCACGGATCACTACTTTGCAAGATAGATTGCGTTGTTACAGCGCGGATATATGTGCAGCTGGAGCACCGATTTGAACATCTCTGCACAGTACTCCATATTACAGTACGGACCTCAAGGTCACTACAGACTTCCTTTACTCTGCACGGGATCGCAGTACAGACGCGAAGGACACTTACTAACGCCCTGCCCCATGCAGCCCATCCGGACTCACCTTTGGGGGGCTCCTCCGCCGGTCCTGGGTGTTGTGGTCCATGAAGAAAGTGTGCAAGGGGCTCCGGAGGGTCCTGATTTCTGGGTTCCGAGTAGACGGTTTGCTTGTGGCTCCGGGTTGTGGGGGGTGTGACAGAGTCCTTTTGTGAGGTTTTCCGGGTTTGGGGCGCTCCTGAGGGTTCTGCAGGGCTGACGGTTTAACAGTGTGTGCTGGTGGGTCCGTGAGAGCCCTGCTTGTTGGACAGTTCCGAAGGGGTCTCGGTGTTATGTGCTCGGGGGTCCTTGTTTCCTTGGAGGGGCTCCGGTAAGTTCGGGGGATCCGGCTGCAGTGCTCACACTGAGCTCCGCGCTCCGCCTTATAAACTCTCAGCCTGAGCATGTGTTTTCCGAGAAACGGGCTGCAGCCCGCCCCTCTGCCTCTCGCGCCTCCTTTCTCATCCTCGCTAAGTTTCACCCTCCTCCTATCCTCTTGTCCCAGTCTCCCATCCTTCGAACCACTCTTGTTACACGTTGGGTTCTTCCAACCCAGTCTTTCAAGCCCCCCTCCATGACTCACTCCACCCCCCCCCCTCCCCTAAGGAGTACTTCATTGGCATGAGACGTCGGGCAGGTAGCGCGAGAGCCCATTCGTCTCACATTTGGGGTTCATTACGCCAGGGGCTCGAGCGGTGACACGTCGGTCCCGGGCTGCTGGTTCTCTCAGGGACACGCGCGGACACATGTTACACAGCCAGATGTTTCCAGCGTCTCCTGTTTCAGAGAGATGTCATAGAATAATACAGTTGTTCCGACAAACAAATCTTCCTTTTTCTTGCAGACGTGTTGGGAATTTGAGTTTTGGAATATTGTCTTCGTGTGCCCCCGGAGTAGTGCAGGGTAAAACTGCGGCACCCCACTTCCCCAGGCAACAATAACAGCAGGTTCGCACTCCTCCAGGGTCTTGGTTTGATCTGCATTGGAGTTCTTGAAGTTTGTGATGTGCTTCAGGCGCTCGCCAAGGCTGGTGTCTTGTGCAGGATGTCTCCCAGTATGTGATGCATTTCAGTCTTAAGGCATATATGCATATGGGCCCGTTGACACCTAATGTTCAGTGATATTCCATCAATGTTATTTCGTATGCAGATGACAGGCAGCTTATTTTTTTCTTGGGGAAAAAAGAGCGACATGACCCAGCAAGCTTTCAGAACTTGTTTAGTGCCCGTGGTTGTATGAATGACGCAGCGTTGTGTGAAGTGCATCTCAGATAACACCAAAGTGCTGCTTTTGGATAGGCCGCAGAGAGGTGGTGAAAAGATTGGTGGCTGACCGAACTGGGAACCCCTCCTGAGCCGACGGTGGCAGCTAAGAATCGGGCGTAAAAATCGAGAAGGGGCTCTGTTTTCGTCCTCAGATTGGGTCTATGGCTGGAACCTTGAGTGCCACGCACCAGTATCAGGGGCTCGCCTCATAATCAGGGGCTCACCTCAGCAGCAAGGCTCACTCAGCTCAGCAACTCCCATCCGCTCCCCTCAGCATGAAGTGCTCACCTCCGCTGCAGGGGCTCGCCTCAGCGTCAGGGGGTCGCCTCAGCATCAGGGGCTCGCCTCAGCATCAGGGGCTCACTGGTGCTGACCTTAGCATCAGAAGCTTGTGTCAGCATGAAGCGCTCACCTCAGATTCGGGGGTTCGCCTCAGGAACAAGGGGTCGCCTCAGCATCAGGGGCTCACTGGTGCTGACCTCAGCGTCAGGGGCTCGCCTCAGGCGCTCATCTCAGAAGCAGGGATTCGCTTTGGCATCAGGGGCTCGCCGAAGCAGCAGGGGCTTGCCTCAACATCAGAGGCTCGCCTTAGCAATAAGCGCTCGCCTCAGCATTAGAGTCTCGCCTCAGCAGCAGGGACTCAGCTGAAGTGGATTGTCAGACAAGAGGGAGGACCTGTACGAGGCAGGTCATTAAGCATTTACAAAGAGAATTGTAATCTACGATATAATCTGTTGTCTTTTTTATTTTGTATTGTGAAGTGAACCAGAACATTACCGGAATGGAACACCTTACACACGGCCTTTGTTTTACTCCCACAATAATTAACTGAGTGGGAGTTCTGTATCGGCTGCTCTAGCCCGGGTTTAACTTGTATCTCCGCGGGCCCTGTGCCGCTTAGGTAGCTTGGCCTGTGAATGCGCCTGCTGCCGAGCTGTGTCTCGGACCCGGAGTGTGGCAGGTTCCAGTCTTGGAAGGTAACGTGTCCGGGTAACGTGTCTGCTGCGAGATGTGTTTTCCAGTCAAGTCCCCACGGTCCAAGCCCTGTAGCACCGATGTGGATGGTAAGTGGTACGGTGCCTAGTCTGAGGATATGCTTGTAGCGTGCAGTACGCAGGCTCCAGTCCAAGGTATATGTTTCAGTAGGCGAGCTTGCTGCAGAAATCAGCACGCTCCCCGCAGACAAAATGTTTACATTCCTGCGTGTTTGAATTCGTTTTTCGCTATTGTTAGTCCTCAAAGATACCTATGAACATGATAGCAATGTCAGCTGCTTGCGAACAGGACATTTGTACCGCTGCTGGATATTTAATATAATTACGCCCCCACCCCACTTCACTCACCAAAAATAGAAATAGGTACCACCGAACATTAATCAAAATAGTATATAAGAAAAATCTAGTAAGTTGAAATTGTGTTAAACACCTTTATAAGGAGGGCCTGGGGCACACTGCCTACTCTTCCTAGTAAACATACATTGGCAAAGCTAATGTGTCTGGTTTTTAGCAAGCCTGCTGATTTGCAAACTCTGTTTAGGCTTTATGAACAGTGAAAATACTACAATCTAAAGGTGGCATGCATATTTCCCCGAAATAAATAGTAAAGCTCCCCATCATAAAAATACATGAAACAAAACATCGAAGCAAATACAGAATTGGAAATTGCCACAGCAAATTTTATACTGAAGTGACTACTTTCTAAGTGGATAAGTGGATGTGCTTATGTGCACATGCGGAATTCCGTCAGTCACAGTGAAGAGAATCAATGGCTGAAGTGCTCTGACACCCACTGCCCCATGCTGTAGGCTGCAGTGGGCAGAAGCAAAATGTGAATAACATTCGAACAGAGCAATGGATGAGGAGGGCTTGCCGAACTCCGCTGTCTGTATGTGTTGCTATCATGATTTTTTTTCCGGAAAACATGTGACTGCCAAGAGGGTCTGCTTTAGGGCTGGTGGTGCCCTGTGCGACAGTTTATTTTGGCGCCCCCCCACGACCTCCCTCCTCGGTTTCAGTCACTACCACCAGGCAAATGTGCCCCTCATCTCTCCATTGCTCCCCTTTCACATACATTCATGTGTTTTAAAGCACTTGTGAAGGCTGGCTTTACTAATCCACTCAGCTATCTACGTAAAATATAGGGGTAAAGTTAAGATCCCCTAGCGCCATTCTAACACCACATTAGCGTTATTTTTATAACGCTGATATGGCGTTAGAAGGCCAAAAACGCTGTGCTATATTTACAAAGTGGCCCAATGCATGAATTGAGCCACTTTGTATCCCTTTACGTTACATTATGCTTGCGCCAGGCATAATGTATGCAAAGGTGGCATTCCCCAATTGGGGGGAGGGGCAAAAAAATGGAGCAAAGAAATCTGACAGATTTCTTTGCGTCATCATTTTTTTTTCAGCACTTTTAACGCCTGCTCAGATGTTAAAAGGGGCCTTCCGTTGGTTACAATGGGCCTCTGGGTGCTTTGCAGGATTAGCATCAACATTTTTTATACTAATCCTGCAAAGTGCCGGACTAGTCCCCCAACTACCGCCATGGTGCACCATATTTTAAAAACAGCGCACACGTGGTGGCATTGGGGGCGCGCTAAGGGGTGCAAGAAAAGTGGCGCAGCACTGTGTGCATAGGGGCATATTTAAGAAGAGTCCCTAGTGCCATTTTAACATCACATTAGTGTCATTTTTTTTTTTTACCTGATGTGGCGTTAGAAGGCCAAAAACGCTGCGCCATATTTACAAAGTGGTGCAATGCATACATTGTGCCACGTTGCAACCCTTTGCGCTACTTTATGCCTTCACCAGGCATAATGTATGGAAAGGGGACATCCCCCCATTAGGGGTTCCAAAAAAATGATGCAAAGAAATCTGACAGATTTCTTTGTGTCATTTTGTTCTGGCACTTTTAACACCTGCTCAGAGCAGGCATTAAAAGGAGGCTTCCATTGGTTACAATGGGCCTCTGGGTGCTTTGCAAGATTAGCGCCAACATTTTTGACGCTAATCCTGCAAAGTGCGGGACTAGCGTAAGAAATTCTGATGCTATTCTCCTAACTACTGCCATGGTGTGCCGTATTTTAAACAACACATGGTGGTGTTAGGGGGGCACTAAGGAGTTCAAGAAAAGTGGCGCTGCTTTTCTTAAATATGCCCCATAGTTCTGTTTTCTGCAGCAGGCATATTAACCCTTTATGCTACTTTATGTTGAGTCAAAGCTGCCACTAGGCAAAGCTCCCATCTCTCTCCCTAGCAGGAACATTAATCACAAGAGGTATCTTGACATTTTGTTTCCTGAAGTCTGGACACACAAGGAACTTTCGGAAGTTATTGCTAAACACAGTGCCCCCCTGAGGTCAGCGCCGGTGCGGTCGCACCGCTCGCACCGCCCAAAAGCCGGCCCTGACTGCCAAACATTTGGCGCTGTGTCCAGGCAATGTGTAAGGTACAGGGCAGTGTGGGGGTAAGAGAGTGCCCCATACTTTTGTTCTGTGTTTTCCCACTCAGAAGTTTTACAGAACGCCAATGCACTCCTTCCTTTCACCTAACTCCCACTCACAGCAAATGTGGTTTGAAATTGTGCATCTAGAAGCCTCCAACTAGCTGACCACAACATAATTAAATCCTTTTTTCAGTGCATACGGGAACGGAACATAGTTTTAAGAGTTTTAAAATTACTGAACGTTACGGAGTCCAGTGTGTGTTAGCGTACAAGTAACTACACCTGAGGTGATATTTATTCCAGGTAACGTCAAATACACAGTCCCTGAACCAGGCTATCAAACCGAGCGTGCACCCTTGAGGGGGTTTTCCCCCCCACACCCGAAAAACACATTTCCTCAATGGCAGCACGATATTTGTTGAGGAATCGGGTTTCAATGGAAACCACTAGCAGGACATGACAACACAGGACTGATGGCAATGAAAAACCTGTGCCCATTGGCGAGCCGTGACTCGTAAGTGGCAGGGCTGCCTGGACGTGCCTAAAACAGAGGCAGACATGCAACATGGGACCGAGAGGGACTGAAGATTGACACTTACGCGCTTTGCAAATGTGAAAGACATCTATAAATCTCAAAAGATCCCAACTCCCACTGAATATGTCATTCAAGCTTAACAGCAGGGCAGATGCAGCGAGATGCACATGCGCCTCAAGCGCATTCTGGCACAACAGGTAGGTTATTCTTCCATGGTCTCAATAAACAACTTTCCACATTGTCCTGGTGAACGTGGTCCATCAGTCCTAACATTACTTGTTCTGGGCAACATAAGTCTCTGAAATAGGTATTCTCATGAATCAGTGACCACTTCTGATGGACCATTATTCGGTCTAGGTTTCCATCTGCACATCACCAGCAGTAGACACATCCAAGGCTATACATGTGCTAGTTACATTCCCACTGTGAACCTCAGTGCAATTGACAAAGGAAATGGGCCTTGATGTACTCACCCCTGAACTCATTGATAATGGGGATATTGGTAACTCTGGGAGTGGGAGAATATGACCCTCATGAGATGGTCTCTAAGGATCCCCTAAGAAGTAGGGAATGCAACTATGGGTCTGATTCTCCTGGTAATTCCGGATTTTGGTCCGATTTTTCACATGAAAACTCCAGTTGTTTTCATGATCCAAAATCGCTGAGTGAAAGTTATAGATTTTCCGTGTTCCTGAATGTCTCATAATTTTGATGGGGCTACTGACTGCCTTTTTGACCCATCAGAATTAAGTGGCCACTTGTGATGAGGGCCTATGTCTTCTTAAATTACATGGAGGCAAATCCCATTGAGTGCACCCAAACCAACTATTTGAGTTTTCCCATTCTATCAATATTGACTCTTCCTAATTGTTAATCCAATACAAAAGCTTAAGAAAAGGTAAATGAAGTACAACACAGGCCAAATGTAGTGTCTGTTCCTCTCCCAGGCTGTGTTGACTCTCCCATGTCAACTGAGTCCTGGGTCTAAACTGACTTTCTCAGACCATGTATGAGGAGCTTTTTTATTACAGCTTTTATTCAAGAGTTTATTTTCGCCAAAGAACACACATATCATAGCAGTTGATTACGAATATTAAAGGATAAAAATACAATTAGTAAAATATTAGAAAAACATCATGAATAATTCAGAAAAATCTTAAACCTGTAAACTAAAAGCAAACAAAATTTTACAAAAGACCCAAAACTAATAAAAAATATACCTTTACCAAAGATGACTACAAATGTGCACACAACATACGAAGAAGGGACGAAGGGATGACAACAAGATGCCAAGAGAAGGGTATGTGGGTGGGATTAGAGAGGTGCTAGGTTAAGCATAGTAAGAATGAAAGTGAAAGTTAAAAATCAAGAAAGTATTGCAAGACATCTGAAACGAAATGAAGCAAAGTAATGTTGAAACTAACTAGAAAAGATATCCCCAACGCCAGTAAGTTTGTTTTGAAACTCATTTACTGGAAATGAAAGGAAAGAAACAAGCATTGGCAAAGTCAATAGGCTGGTCCTATGTGAGAACTTTTAGCTTTGCCAATGCCTTTTAGCCATGTTGTACAGCAATGTGGCTGCTGTTCAGCATGGCTTAAAGATAGCGGTGTGGAGTAGAGTAGAGTGATGTAGAACAGAGTGGCATAGTGGAGAGTGGAGTAGAGTGGCATAGAATGGAGAGGCATAGAGTGGCATGGCCTAGAGTAGCATAGATTGGAGTGGGCTGTCAAAGAGTACAGTGGCACAGAGTAGAGTTGTGTAGTGTGCTGTAGAGTGGTCTTGCATAGAGTAGTGTGCCATATAATAGTGTGGCATACAGTACAATGACAGAGTAGAGTAGCATAAGCTAGAGTGGCATACAGTAGAGTGGTGTAGAGTAAAGTGATGCAGAGTAGAGCAGCCTAGACTGGAGTGGCATAGACTCAGGTGGTGTAGAGTGGAGTGGCACCGAGCAGAGTGGCACGAAGTGGCATAGAGTAGAGTGGCATAGAGTAGAGCAATGTAGAGTAGAGCGGCATAGAGAAGAGTGTTGTAGAATAGAGTGGAGTGGTGTAGAGTGACATAAAGCAGTGTGGCATTGAGTGGAGTGGTACAGAGAGGGGTTGTGTGGAGTGGACTGGAGTGGAGTGACATAGAGTGGAGTGGGGGGCTGCGGAGCAGCATGGAGTAGTATATAGTAGAGTGACCTAGAGTAGAATGGCACAGGGTGGTGTAGATTAGAGTGACATAAAGTGGGGTGGAGTGGAGTGGTGTGGTGTGGTGTGGTGTGGAGTAGAGTGGGGTGGGGTGGGGTGGCGTAGAGCAGTATAGAGTAGAGTGCAGTTGAGTAGAGTGCAGTGGCATAAAGTGGGGTGGAGTGGTGTGGAGTAGAGTGGGGTAGAGTGGAGTGGCGTAGAGTGGAGTGGAGTAGTGTACAGTAGAGAGGTATAGAGTAGAGTGGCGTAGAGTGGCATTGTGTGGAATGGTATGGAGTGGATAGAGTGGAGTGGAGTAGAGTAGAGTGGATTGGCATAGAGTGTAGTAAAGTGGTGAAAAGCAGAGTAGAGTGGTGTGGAGTGGCATAGATTGGAGTGGCATACAGTAGAGTTGAGTCACATAGAGTGGAGAGGCAAACAGTAGAGTGGAGTGGCATAGAGTAGAGTGGCATGGCATAGAGTAGAGTGGCATAGAATGGTGTAGAGTAGAGTTGCATAGAGTGGCGTGCATAGAGTGGTGTAGAGTGGCGTAGAGCGGAGTGGTATAGAGTGGCACAGCATGGTGTAGAGTATTTTGGAGTGGAGTAGAGTTGAGTGGCATAGAGTAGTTTATTTGTGGGTGTAAGTAACTAAAGTGCCAATAGAGATGGCAGATATGGTGAAAGCAAAGTGAATAAGCCATTTTAAAAGTAGTACAGCACATTGCATGTCCAGGAATAATACTGAAACATATATAAAAGAAAAAAGATAGAGCAAAAAATGAGGAAAAACAAAGATGAGGAAGAACCAGTGCTTAATTTTAGCTGGTGGTTTCCGGTGCTGGGCACCAGCACTTATTTTTGAGGGCCAGCACTTATTTCTCTGCATCAGGCAATTACTGCGAGTAAAAGAAACATATGGGAAAGGCGGAGGAAGATAAAAACAGAAAAGTGCACAAAGGGAGAAAGCACAAAGCTGAAAGAGTGAGCTGCAGGGGCAGGGAGTGACTGTAAATGGATTAAAGAGGCCAGAGATGGCTTCAGGATTATGCTGCCTCAGTCTTCTGTGCTGGCACATTTAAATGCAGCATCCGTCTGTTTCAGAGGAGAGCTATGGGCACCGGTTCATTTTTAGTTACAAATTAACCACTGGGAAGAACACATGTACTTTGTCCATGCTCAAGGGAGGAGCTAGCACAACAAAGGTTGGGAAGTCTATGGGAGTTAAGGAATTGAAAAATTGAAAATGAGAGTGACAACGAAAAAATCTAATGATATGCTGTGTGTGGGCTGTAAACTCACTGAACTGTAACCAATGCGTCTCGAAGCACAGTGCATGCGCTCAGCAGGTGAGTCTTAAGGATGAGTCAATAACTCAGAGAAATGACTCATTCATTAAAGCCACAAGACTGTGGCTCTGGCTGGCACCCAAGCCAACCTGTAGGGGTTACTGGATGCGGGGTTTCTCATCACTGATTCCTCCACACCTGTTCATCCCGTTATATATCATTCACTGCTCCATTATTCCATCCAGCCTCAGAAGTGGCTTGAGGTGAAAGAAGTGGACACATTTCCTGGGCAAAGTGCCTTTTAGTTTGAGTCTGATCCGTCAGCGTCAGGACGCTTCATATGAAAAAGCAGCAGTTGTACTTTATAAATACACTTTCATTCATTCATTCAGCGATCCCAAAGGTGAGTCTCAGGAGTCATTAAGCATTTCTGTCAAACCACTCTACCAGTTCCTACGGCTCTGAATCAACCACTTAGGCAAGCCCGGTTGGCACTGGAGTGCTGCAGAAGGAGATGACAAGGATACATTGACAAGTCATCAAAAGGATGTGTTTTCTCACTCTTACTAACCGGGAGGTGAGATTCCACCATCCTTTGGTCTTGTGGAAGTTCATTCCGAATGATGAAGGCATGGAAACCATAGGCTTGCCTTTCCTTACACATCCTTCTTGCTCTCAGAACTGGTATCAGGCTTTTGAAGCAGAATCTAAGAAACCTCTCTGGTTGACAATGTTGGAACCGTTCATATAGATAGTCTAGGAAAGTACTGCAACAGATTTACGCATAAGGGCCAGAGCTTTAAATTTCACTCCTACAATTATCGGGAGCTGGAACCAAATACGTTTTGGGAAAATATGTTCTCCTTTCGGAACGTTTGTCACAAGTCAAGCATCTGTTTTTAAAATAACGTGAAGCGTGTCTTTGGATAGGGTGCTGGGGGCTCCCCTCAATGCGGTGTCCCGCCTATATTCGACCCTCTTTCTCAATAGCACTCCCCACACTGGAGCAACTCTGGAGACAAGTCACGGACGATATGTCCTGATGGGGAGGGGTGACCATGGAAACAGGGGGCTCCCGGGATGGAATGTGGCAACGCATTTCTCATTATGTTTGTATTCTGGGGGACAGGCCGGTTCTTGCCTGAGGGGTCATTGTGACTAAAGTGGTGCTACGCAAGAGAGGAAAAGTAAGCTGCCATGTAAACATGCCTCACGTTTAGAGAGCTGTATTGTTGCGGTCGGGTGCCCGCTTTCCACCCATCTGGACTAAAATCAATAAAGAGGTGTTTAATTTTTTTTTATTTGGTTGATCCTATCAATAGAGCGGTTATAGTCTACTTTCAAGCCCACCACTTTTGGGAGATGATTGTGGGATCAGTCTTAACCTTTACAGAGTAACTTAACATGGAAATTGGCAGTGGAATCTACAGTCTTTGACTTGGCTCCTCAGGAAAGAGAAGAGACAGATTTTCCTTCTTCAAAAGCACAGTACATGCCCTTCATTTTTCCAAGAGTGTTCCTGTACCGATACTCAATAGCTCTGGATTGTCTTTGCTAAGACAAAGCCAGTTTTTGTACATCTGTAGCTGTCTGACATCAACTTGTGACCAACATCAGGTTTGTTAATGAGAGGAAATCACCGGAGTATTAGTGGCATCAATATGGATCTTTATACCTCTGCTTACTCTCGCTTTAAGTGGTTGTTTAAGATGAAATCCATGCTTCTCCTCTCTCGACATTGCCACATTTTTAATCCTTTTAATGGCTACAGCATATTATATCCGTCTCTGAGGCAGTCCATACATCTAAACACATTAACAAGGCCTTCCTTCCTCTGTCTAGCAATTCATTAGATTGTGGCTTGAACATCAAGCAGGGCAATCTCCGTACCCCCACTGAATGAATCAGACATCAGTAAACGTGTTCTAATGGCGTGGGCCACCTAGGAAGTAGAATTTCAACACTTGTCTAAATGTAGACAAAATGGACAAATGCCTGAATTCTGCGGTCAGGGAATTACACAACATGGACCCAGGACACAGAAAGCACTCCCACCCTTAGAATGAAGCTTGCAGTGGGGGTGAAAAGTAACATCTCAGCCTGGCTCCAAAGATTTTTGACCAGGAGTTTATATTAATTTTGTTCGGCATCAGGGAAGGTGCAAGCGTGTGAATGTATTTGATCATAAAGGCCCCAATTTTCAAACAGATACAATCCTGCACTGGGCACCAGTGCAGATATCTCCTGTCATGAGGCGCAGTGCATTTTCTCCGAGGCCCCACCACTAAAGCTCTGTAACGAGATGATGGCGAGGATGAAAACAAGAATGCATGAACCAGAGGCAATTGGGCCCATATTTATACTTTTTTAGCGCCGCATGTGCGTCATTTTGTGACGCAAAAGCAGCGCAAATGTGGCGCTAAAACAGTATAAATATGGGCCTGGGTCTCCTAAAACCCACTAGTCTATTTTACCTTATTTTTTTAGCAAAATGGTGATTATACCATTTTAATGGAGTTGAGACTCCTACAGATAAGTCCATGAAATGGGCGATGACCGGCACAAAATCAGGTGTGAGTTCCTTCCAAAGGCCATCTGGGGTGGGCCTACAATGGACTCTGTGGCTTTTAACGATCATAGGATGGGTTCAGTGGCTTAACGCAAAATAATGGGGCCCTCCTGCAGAATGAGATGAGGGGCCCCACATTCACGGATATGAATTGGTATTGGGCTCAATGAGGCCTCCTGAAGGATTGGACCCCCCCAAAAGGTTGGTGGCCCCCTGCACCACAGGAGCCTGCATTATGCCCCTGCCGTGGACAAACAGAGAAATAGAGTACCTTTCCACTGGGCCTCTGCCTATCATCTACTCCGGTGGGACTTGTGGTTTGCTTTCTACAGACATTTTTAGCTTTGTAGTACAGCACAGGAAACACTGTTTTACCAATAGTTGTTTTGTTGGGCTTATCATAGTAGTCTCAGTTGCTAGTGTTTTCATTTATGTTGGGTTTCTGTCACACAAAGCTGTGCATCAAGGCACAGTGGTTCCACTTCTGGAGCAAGGACAATGGAAGATGTGTATGACGATAAAAAACATGCCGTGCTGGCTATAATAATTCAATGCAAAAACATTTCAACATGTAAAAAAAAACACAGACACACAATACCATTAGATCAATACATGAAAATTAAGTAATAAAATATACACTGACGAAAAGTGCTCTGAGGGTTGGGCGTAGGCAATGAAGGGAAAGATTCTGAGAGGCAAAATATGAGTCTAAATCAATTCAGCTTGTGGCAAAAAATATTAGCAACAAAATGCAACTGTGAATTACGTGTTGCAAATCTATTTCTTTCTGTTGGAGGAAGCAGAGTGACTTTCCTGAGCATTTAACTGTGTCTCATTCAATGCCATTGCGTGCACTCTGCCAGGCATGCAGTGGCATAGCTTAGTGGCTGAGTGGGGCCCTTCCAAAACAAGGAACCTCGCCCGTCCATTCCTCCACCACCAAAGGGATTGTGGGGGCCTCCGTTACGCCCCTGAATGTGGTCCATGCCTGTCAATGAAATTGGATTTGGGAAAAACCTTGATTAGTTGCAGTGGAATAGCATTGTACGAGAAGGGACATTTGACAACCATATCTCACCCGACTTAATGTGTCTATGTTGTCCAGTAAAGAAACCTAAATGTCTTTGCACATCTTGTCAGATGTGTCATCTTGTCAGTGGGAGGAACCCGTGCACAGCAGTGTACAGGATCTGTTATTGTGTTATTTATCAGTATTTGTATTTTTTGATCTTGAGTAGGTTGGCTGCTTTGTCTTACAATTTGTCATGTTTACAAGATTTTCCCTATTGGGGAGGGAACCCGATAGCTATTGGCTCAATACATTTTCATTCTCTAAAATTATTTAAAATATGAGAGTTGCTATTTTTTAATCATGTTTAATTAAAATGGATGTTAGAAGCGTGAAGTTTCAAAATATGTTGATGGTACTAATGTTCTTCCTTGCAGTCTACCCTTTGGAAGATATTATCCACATTGACTATTGTCACCATCTTGCCATGGTTGGATGAATACCTAGTTTGAATTACCCTCAAACATAGCTCTTGTTTTGTGCTACTACTACACAAATTAAGAACTCGTCCATGGTGTCACCGATTCATTCACAACAAGGCTGGGGTATAAACTGTCAATCCTTGAGAAGTTAGCCTAACTTCCTACTTCTATGTTTCAGTTTTTGCTGCTCTCTTGCTTCTCTTTGAACCAGACACAGATATTGTTCTGGTAGTTTGTTCCTAGGCTGGTCTTCTGTAGAGTTAGCTACAGACACAACAGAGTACTTAACTACGTCTCAATAACCCCTCCTCTCGACAAAAGACTGGCCTAAACCCTCACAATACTGATACAGTGGCCCCTTCTCTCAAGTTACTCTTATAAACATAGGGAAGTTGGGACTGAGGTCTCCCTCCTGTTCTCTTAGAAAACCGACCTCCCCATTGGAGCTGACTGAGGTATACTTACATTCTAATATGTTATATATTACCGCCCAACTTGGGGCCCAAAGAAATTTTATCTTTAGACCTGAGGTCAAGATCTTTGTAAGTCAAAAAAGCCAACAATCCTCTGGAAGGTTAGTATTTGATCTGATGTTTGGTGTTTGGCTCAGGAATACTGTCTGGCTCACATTTACAAAAGTTACCGCCAGTTAAAAACGTCATTATTCTATTATTGATAAAGCTGCAAAAAGACTTGCTTATATTGTTAGTAACTCCAATGTTCCCATGGGGCCAATAGAAGAGAAGTGTTGCATTTGTAATCTGTGTATTACATAGTTTCATTTCTGCTTTGCCCAATCTACATGGTCACTATTGTATCCGTTCTGAAGAGTAGTTTGATTTGGCTTATTAATGGCTTGTTTTAATGTCTTCCGTTTGGTAGTTGTTTGTCTGTGTGGACATGCTGGGCTTTGTTAATCCCCCTCTGGAGAGTCAGTTTCATGAGGAATGTGTCTGTGTTTGTGTATGTTCGTCAGTCGGTCTGGGATGTAGCCGACCTTCCGGGATAGTTAGGCCCCCCTTGGTGCTTGTTTTCAGTGGTCTTCTTTTTCCACGATGATTTGGTCAGTCAGTTAAATGCCGTGTTTTCCTTGCTACTTTAGGTAGATTTATGATCCCCAAGTACGTTGAATCTACAGGGTCCTTGTAGTTTAGGTAAGATTAATGCTTTCGTTTTCTTGCAGTTGTTTCTGAACCATGTACCCAACCGGTCGTTGTGTTTTCCGTCCTTTTAATCTTTTGTGGCGTTAAGCGATGCTTGCTCGGAGGAGGATGTTTTTGACAGCCCTGTTATCTTTTTTGTCATTGTCTGGGGTTTGATTCCTGTTATCAGTGAAGGTGCTGCTGGCCAAGTATCTAGCTTCACGGCTATGAAATGGAGACATCCTTTCCTCGCCAGACGTTTTGAAGGGGGGGCTCTTGTTCTTATCCTATCCCACTCTGCCCTCCACTATCACCGTCTCTATCTCAGTCTGTCTTCTTTTGTCTCTCTCTTTTCTGGTCTGTTATTGATGACCCTATCTGCCCCACCCCCCCTCTCTCTCTCACTCTTACGTTTTTACGTTTTAAAAAAATATATAGAACAAACTCAACTCAAAGGTATCGGAGCGCTTTACACAAGCACCCAATTACATTACACAAGGTCACATTATTTTTTTTTTAAGGCACGGAGAGATTAAGAGGGTCATTCTGACCCTGGCGGCCGGTGGCCGCCAGGGCCACCGACCACGGGAGCACCGCCGACAGGCTGGCGGTGCTCCAATGAGCATTCTGACCGCGGCGGTTCAGCCGCGGTCAGAAGCGGAAAGTCAGCGGTCTCCCGCTGACTTTCCGCTGCTCATTGGAATCCTCCATGGCTGCGGAGCGCGCTCCGCAGCCATGAGGATTCTGACCCCCCCTACCGCCATCCAGTTCATGGCGGGAAAGCCGCCATGAACAGGATGGCGGTAGGGGGGGTCGCGGGGCCCCTGGGGGCCCCTGCCGTGCCCATGCCAATGGCATGGGCACGGCAGGGGCCCCCGTAAGAGGGCCCCAAAATGTATTTCACTGTCTGCCTTGCAGACAGTGAAATACGCGACGGGTGCAGTAGCACCCGTCGCACCTTCCCACTCCGCCGGCTCGATTACGAGCCGGCATCCTCGTGGGAAGGTCGTTTTCCCCTGGGCTGGCGGGCGGTTTAACTGGAACCGCCCGCCAGCCCAGGGGAAAACTCGTAATACCCGCCGCGGTCTTTTGACCGCGGCGCGGTAATTTGGAGGGCGGGATCCTGGCGGGCGGCCTCCGCCGCCCGCCAGGGTCATAATGAGGCCCTAAGTGATTTGTCCACAATCCTGGGATGGTGAACCTTTACCAAGACTTGAACTGTGTTCCCCAGTTCCAAAGTTGGTAGCTCTGGCCATTACATTCCATCCTCTCCTCATTACATGAGAGCCTCTCCCTCTGTCTCTCCCTTTGCCTCCCTTCATTTATTCTCTTTCTCACCCTCTTCTTCACTGTTCACGCCTTAGCTTGCTGTTACAATACAGTCTCTTCCTATTCCAGTCGCCTTCCCTTTCTCCCTCACCCTATAAGCGCTCTTTCCCAGCACTCCACCCTCACACCGTTTACCCCTACCCTTACCTGACTTTCCCCACTCCCTATTTGCTCTTCTTCCTCGTGCTCCTACACTCACACTCAGGAGTCTCATCTTCCCTAATTTCTACACCCTCTAGTCAACAGAAGCCCCTAAGGCAACACTTTAATTCCCACCTCCCGCCTTTCCACACTCTCTTGGCCTACCATCCACTGCCCACCACCCCAAACACCGGTTTCTCTGCCGCGTCTGTGGCTTCCCGGACCTGAAAATCTTGGTGTGGGTTATTAATGAAGCAGATGCCTATTCTCATTTCGTCACCCATCACAAAGACGACTTCCGCCCAGCGCTGTTTCCACTCTGGGGGTGACTCAGCGGATTAAACGCAGCCTCTGAAGATTGGTGAAGCCCCCTGGCCTCTTGTTGCATGTTCACAGGCAGGACCTCCAGTGTCAATCCCTCCTTTTCTTTCGGCCTTCATTTTATGTCAATCACACATAATTGCTTGTTTCCTCTCACTGACATTGTTTTCCTTCTCTTCTCAACCTTGGTGCTAAGAACTGTAACATAACTGGGGCGAGGAGGCGCAATGAGGAGCAAGGCATCATGCTTTTCCCATTGAGAGCAGAAACTTTGCTTGTGCTAGCAGTGTGCATGCATTGCATGTTTAGGCCAAAGACTACCAGACAGCACAGCTGCCTAGTTTTCTAAAGACATCTTGGGGATATTAAGAACGTTGACCTACGAATGCATCCCGCCCCTTGCTTGTGGTTTATTACTTTCTACTCAATGGCTTCATTTGCCTTAGGCTGCCCAGCTTGAGTTTGACACTCCTGCTGCTCAAATCTTGTTTACTGTTCTTCCACAAACTCGCTTTTTGTAAACATGCCTTTAAATCTTGTTCTTATTTTGTCACATTTGCAGTGCATTCAAAGACAGAGTTCAAATGCTAAGCTCTGACTTTTGATGGAGCATCATGTTTACTTTTCTTTCTTTGGTTTCAAAGTGAGAGAATGTAGGTGACAATCCTGCTGAGAACCCGTGTAGGAAGAGAGGGTGTAGGATGTCTTTTTATTCTATCACACAACAAAAAAATACCTCACTCCACTCTACCCCACTCCAATCCACAACTCCACTGGAATCTATCCCACTCCACTCCAATGTACCCCAGTCTACCCTGCCTCACTTTGCTACACTCTGCCCAATCTACTCCACTTCAATCTACCCCATCCACTCACATCTACCTAATTTCACTCCAATCTAATCCACTCTACCCCATTCCAATCTACACCACCCCATCCATTTCATCCCACCCCAATCTGCCCCCACTCCAGCCTACTGCAATCTACTCCACTCCAATCTCCCATACTCTACCCCACTCCACCCCACTCTACCCTCTCCACTCAATTGCCCTCCACTCCATGCCACTGCAATCTACCTCACCCCACACTACCCCACTCCAATCCACCCCACTCTACTCCAATCTAACCCGCTCCAAACCATCCCACTTCAATAATCCCTCTTCAATCTACCCCACTCCAATTTACCCCACTCTACTTCAATCTACCCCACTCTAATTTACCCAATCTACCCCACTCTACTCCACCCTAATCTACCCCACTCCACTCCAATCTTTTCCACTCCACTCTTCCCCAATCTATCTAACTCCACTCCTATCTCAACTCCACTCCAATCTATCCAACTGCACTTCACCCCACTCTATTCCAATATTCCCCTTTCCCCCATCCCAATATACTCACTCCAATCCACCCAATCTGTCCCACTCCACTCTACCCCTATCTACCCCACTCCATTACACTCTATCCAATCTGCCCCACTCCACTTCACTCCAGTCTATCACATGCCTCTCAAATCTACCCCACTGCAGTCCAATCTGCCCCATTCCACCCTACTCCAATCTAGTCTACACCACTCCACCCCAAGCTACCCTACTCCAATCTTCCCCATCCAATCCACTCCAATTTACCCCAATCTACTCCACTCCTCTCCAATCTACCCCACCCTAACCAAATCTACCCCACTTCACTCTACCCCACCCATCTCAAACTACCCCACACCGCTCTATCCAACTTCACTTCAATCTACTCCACTCCAATCTAACCCAGTCCACTCTAATCTACCCCACTCCTATCTATTTTATTCTAATCTATCCCACTCCACTGCAATCTACCTCACTTCACTCCAGTGCACCCTGCCATAATCCATTCGATCTATCCCACTCCAATCTAACCCAATCCACATTACCCCACTCCACTCTAATCTACCCCACTCCACTCCAATCTACCCCACTCCATTTAAGTCTACCCCAATCAACTGTACTCCACTCTTCCCTATCTATCCCACTCCACTTCAATCTACCCCAAAATATCCCACCCCACTATACCCCGATCTACCCCACTCCAACCTACCCTACTTCAACCCACCCCATTCCAATCCAGTCTACTCTACTTCATTCCAGTCTACTGCATTCCACCCAATCTACTCCAGTCCACCCAAATGTACCCCAAATCAATCCACCCCACATCCCCACTCCAATCTACCCCAATCTACTCCACAACAATCACCCGACTTTACCCCACTCCGATCTAGCCCACTCATCCCAAGCTCCCCACACCACTCCAATCTACCCCACACCAGAATCTACCCCACACCCAATCTATCTCAGTCCTCTCCAATTTACCTCAGTCTACCCAAACTACTCCAAACGACCCCAATCTACCCTACTCTATTCTATTCTACCCTACTATAATCCACCCAACCTGCCCTACTCCAGTCTTCTGCACTCCACTCCAATCTACCCAAATCTACTACAGCCTACCTCACTCGCTCCAACCTACCCCACACCCAAGTCTACCCCACTCCACTCTACCCCTTCTAAATTAGCCCAATCTAGCCCCACCCCATTCCATTCTAACCTACTATAATCCACCCATCCTACACGACTCCAGTCTAGCCACTTCAGTCCAATTTATCCATTTCCACTCCAGTCTACCCATGCCACTCCAATCTACCCCACTATATCTCACTCCACTCTACCTCAATCTGGACTCGATCTACCCTACTCCTATCTACCCTACTGCAATCTGTTCCACTCTAAACTACCCCAATCTACTCCACTCCAGTCTACCCTAACCCATCTCAATCTACTCTCCTCCAGTGTACCACGCTAATCTACCAAACTTCCCTTCTCCAATCTGCCCCATTACAATCTACCCCACTCCACTCCACCCCACTCCAATCTACCTCAATCTACCACAATCCACCTTACTCCATTCTACCCCACTCTATTCCTACTCCACATCAATCCACCCCACTCCAATCAACCCCAATCTACCTTATTCTACTCTACCCCAGTTTGTCTCATTTCAATCTATCCCACCCCACTCCATTCACTTTTAGCCATGCTGAACAGCAGCCACACTGGTGTACACCATGGCTAAAGCACATTGCCAAAGTCAATAGATGTTGCATAGGTGAGGCCTATTGGTTTTACCAGTGCTTGTTTTCTTGAAGACATTAGCAGCCATAAGCTAACACATGGCACTATCCCTCCCAATTTCTTAGAAATAAAATGTACTGCTCCCTTGGTGTGTTTTATTCACACCAAAATCTGTTGTGTTGATATGAATATTTAAATAATGAAGGGGGAAGGCAAACCCAGTCCTTAAAAAACAAAAATCTAAAGATCATTTTTAGATTCAGTCACATATAAGCTCCTTTGCTGAGTTCAACTGCCTCATGTTGATGGTGACATGGGAGTGAAAGGAGCGAATTGTATGCAAACCACATATTACTGAAAGAGGTGGATAACTAATAAGGGTAGACCCCGTTTGTTAGATCGAGGCTCCCAGACAGCACAAGATATCTGTCTGTGAAAGATTTCTCGTACGCTTAAAGGATTAGAACCTGCCCCTTTCTTACCATTCTTTGGCTTTTTTTGTCATTCTCATTTGCTTACTTCTCATTCAATTACTTCCCTTCATCTTCTGTTATTTTTCCCTCCCCTGTAGCATATCCTCTTTACGATTCTTTTGATTGACTGACTTGTATTGTTCCACTGCTCACATTTAAGGAACTACTTTTTTCTTTTTTCATTCAGCACTATATAAGAGGGCTTGTGTTTGCTAGCTCTCTCCCTGCTGCTGCACTCTTTAAATAGCCCCAGTGCTGTGTTGCTCCCTACACCTCCCAGCTTGTCTAAAAAAGCACAGCAACAGCAATATTTTTGCAGAGGTATGACTTAAAAGCAGATGTTAAGGGTTGTTTTTGTTTTATTGCCTGCATTCCTCTTATTGTATGAACCCCCACACTTTGGCACACATAGACTTTCAAGATGTTGGAGCAGGGGTTTCTGCTTCATTCACTCAGCTGGTGTCTAAGAGGCCAATAAATCTGCTCCCTGAGCTAGTTCACAGGAGCAAATGGCTGAATCCTGTGGAAAGTAAATTAGGCCTTACGAAGCCTTTCCCTTTACATTCAGACACTTCCTTATTCTTTTTAAATTATGTTTAGAGGTTCTTGAGTGAAGCATTTTTTAGTTATCTTGTGATATATGTTTGTTTTTCCTTCAACATTTTAATTTGTTTTCTTTTTCTTTTTTAAACAAGGTTTTACAGTCAAACTTTATCGAAGTCAACAGCTAGGCACTTACATTATAAAAGCCAGACCTGTTTGCTTTGCCAATGCTTGTCTTATGCCAGTGGGTCATGGTTACAGGTCCTCTTGTGAAAATTAGTTACTTTAGGAGATAACCTCCAATGTTGGAATTTGCAGGGCAGAGGGCATACTTTTACTCTCCAGTTTTCAACAGTTTGAATAGTTTGTTTTATCAGCTGCTTAATTTTCACAGTCATGCTCAGTGAGGGACTGGCCCAGTCTTTAAATGGATCTGATCTTAAAATAACTGATCATTTTGCATGATCTGTCTGTAACTGTGTAGGCTTTGATTGCATTGGTTGTTCTTTTGCAGGGTAGGCAACCCTGGGAGGGTGGTTTGTTGCTGGACTTCCACTTACCTGGCCACTTCATACATATCTTGTGGTACATGCAAGAAGAACAGTTCACCTAGCAGGCTGCACCCACATGCCACAGGACTGCTCCAGCACGAAACTGAGATACTTGCTACATAAATGTCAGGTGCAGAATCAACAGTTGCATCAAACTGCTTTTCATGTGGTGACACAGAATAAATAGCACATGGACAGGTCCATTTAATACTTTGTGAGGCATATATATAGGCGGCATGTATGTAGGAGGCACGCATGTATGTAGGAGGCATGTATGTAGGCAGCTCCACGTTTCTGGTGGCATATGAACTAACTCTGCAGGGCTCTCGAGATTCCCAGGTTCATGTCAGTAAGTCAGGCGGTCCAGGTTTTGGCTTTGCATTGTGAGACTTTTATTCCTCGTTTTATAATGAGATGAACCATACTACAGGCCCAAGATGGGAAGGAAAATGCCTAGACTGGTTGAGCTGTTCGTGATTGGGTTTGAGAATCATTTGAGAAGAGAATTTGATTCTGATACAGCATCGCAGCACGTCTTGAAAAATTCACAGTAATAACTTTGAAACAGGTCAGGAATGCATTCATTAATAATGTCTACAATGACTATAATGAAAATAATAAATTGTGGCATAGAAGACTATTGCCTTCATTAAGAGTGGCCTGTTTTTTTCGGATCCTTGTGCAAATTACTCTTCGCACAGGAATCAGAATTCCAAGTTTTGTGGTAGTTACCATATGCCTCGCAATTTTCTTCAGGTAAATTTCAGCAGGTACTAGCTGCTGACATTTACTGGATGAGAATGCCCTTTAATACCCACACAAGCGGATTTTGCTGCACAAAGCACCGAAATCTGCCTGCCATTCCAAATTTTAAAGGGCACAACCTGTAATAGACGAAAATAATCGTATCCTTTAAGTTTGATCCCATTTGTATCCGATTTTAAAAGATGCAATAATCATTGCCTTAACCCCTTCGCTGCCAGGCCTTTCCCCCTCCTGTGCCAGGCCTTTTTATGGCTATTTGGGGCAGTTCGCGCTTAGGCCCTCATAACCTTTTGTCCACATAAGCTAGCCAAGCCAAATTTGCGTCCTTTTTTCCCAACATCCTAGGGATTCTAGAGGTACCCAGACTTTGTGGGTTCCCTTGAAGGAGGCCAAGAAATTAGCCAAAATACAGTGAAATGTCAGTTTTTTTCAAAAATATGGGAAAAAGGGGCTGCAGAAGAAGGCTTGTGTTTTTTTTCCATGAAAACGGCAACAACAAAGGGTTTGCGGTGCTAAAATCACCAGCTTCCCAGCTTTCAGGAACAGGCAGACTTGAATCAGAAAACCCAATTTTTCAACACAATTTTGGCATTTTACTGGGACATATCCCATTTTTACGATTTTTTGTGCTTTCAGCCTCCTACTAGTCAGTGACAGAAATGGGCATGAAACCAATGCTGGATTCCAGAAACCTAAACATTTCTGAAAAGTAGACAAAATTCTGAATTCAGCATGTGGTAATTCGTGTAGATCCTACAAGGGTTTCCTACATAAAAATAATAACTGAAAACAAATATATTGAAATTGAGGTGAAAAAAACATCAATTTTTCTCTCCGTTTTACTCTGTAACTTTTTCCTGCAATGTCAGATTTTTTAAAGCAATATACCGTTACGTTTGCTGGACTCTTCTGGTTGCAGGGATATATAGGGCTAGTAGGTTTGTCAAGAACCATAGGTACCCAGAGCCAATAAATGAGCTGCACCCTGCAGTGGGTTTTCATTCTATACCGGGTATACAGCAATTCATTTGCTGAAATATAAAGAGTGAAAAATAGCTATCAAGAAAACCTTTGTATTTCCAAAATGGGCACAAGATAAGGTGTTGAGGAGCAGTGGTTATTTGCACATCTCTGAATTCTGGGGTGCCCATACTAGCATGTGAATTACAGGGCATTTCTCAAATAGACGTCTTTTTTACACACTCTCTTATATTTGGAAGGAAAAAATGTAGAGAAAGACAAGGGGCAATAACACTTGTTTTGCTATTCTATGTTACCCCAAGTCTCCCGATAAAAATGATACCTCACTTGTGTGGGTAGGGCTAGCGCCCGCGACAAGAAATACCCCAAAACACAACGTGGACACATCCCATTTTTTGACAGAAAACAGAGTGTTTTTTGCAAAGTGCCTACCTGTAGATTTTGGCCTCTACCTCAGCCGGCACCTAGGGAAACCTACCAAACCTGTGCATTTTTTAAAACTAGAGACCTAGGGGAATCCAAGATGGTGCAACTTGTGGGGCTCTGACCAGGTTCTGTTACCCAGAATCCTTTGCAAACCTCAAAATTCGGCTAAAAGAAAACATTTTTCTCACATTTCGGTGACAGAAAGTTCTGGAATCTGAGAGGAGACACAAATTTCCTACCAGCCAGCGTTCCCCCAAGTCTCCCGATAAAAATGATACCTCACTTGTGTGGGTAGGCATAGCGCCTGTGACAGGAAATGCCCCAAAACACAACGTGGATACATCCCATTTTTTGACAGAAAACAGAGGAGTGTTTTGCAAAGTGCCTACCTGTAGATTTTGGCCTCTAGCACAGCCAGCACCTAGGGAAACCTACCAAACCTGTGCATTTTTGAAAACTAGAGACCTAGGCGAACCCAAGATGGGGTGACTTGTGGGGCTCTGACCAGGTTCTCTTACCCAGAATCCTTTGCAAACCTCAAACTTTGGCAAAAAAAAAACATTTTCCTCACATATCAGTGACAGAAAGTTGTGGAATCAGAGAGTAGCCACACATTTCTTCCCACCCAGCGTTCCCCCAAGCCTCCCGAAACAAATGATACCTTACTTGAGTGGGTAGGCCTAGTGCCCGTGACAGGAAATGCCCCAAAACACAACATGGACACATCCTATTTTTTGACAAAAAACAGAGGTGTTTTTTGCAAAGGCCCTACCTGTAGATTTTGGCCCTAGCTCAGCCTGCACCTAGGGAAACCTACCAAACCTGTGCATTTATGAAAACTAGAGACCTAGGCGAATCCAAGATGGGGTGACTTGTGGGGCTCTGACCAGGTTCTCTTACCCAGAATCCTTTGCAAACCTCAAACTTTGGCAAAAAAAAAAAAACATTTTCCTCACATTTCGGTGACAGAAAGTTCTGGAATCTCAGAGGAGCCACGAATTTCCTCCCACCCAGCGTTCCCCCAAGTCTCCCGATGAAAATGATACCTCACTTGTGTGGGTAGGAATAGCGCCCGAGACAGGAAATGCCCCAAAACACAACGTGGACACATCCCATTTTTTGACAGAAAACAGAGGTGTTTTTTGTAAAGTGCCTACCTGTAGATTTTGGCCTCTAGCTCAGCCGGCACCTAGGGAAACCTACCAAACCTGTGCATTTTTGAAAACTAGAGACCTAGGGGAATCCAAGATGGTGTGACTTGTGGGGCTCTGACCAGGTTCTGTTACCCAGAATCCTTTGCAAACCTCAAAATCTGGCTAAAAACACACATTTTCCTCACATTTTGGTGACAGAAAGTTCTGGAATCTGAGAGGAGCCACAAATTTCCTCCCACCCAGCGTTCCCCCAAGTCTCCTGATAAAAATGATACCTCACTTGTGTGAGTAAGCCTAGCGCCCGCGACAGGAAATGCCCCAAAACACAACGTGGACACATCACATTTTTTGACAGAAAACAGAGGTGTTTTTTGCAAAGTGCCTACCTGTAGATTTTGGCCTCTAGCTCAGCCGGCACCTAGGGAAACCTACCAAACCTGTGCATTTTTGAAAACTAGAGACCTAGGGGAATCCAAGATGGGGTGACTTGTGGGGCTCTGACCAGATTCTGTTACCCAGAATCCTTTGCAAACCTCAAAATTTGGCTAAAAAAAACAAACACATTTTCCTCACATTTTGGTGACAGAAAGTTCTGGAATCTGAGAGTAGCCACAAAGTTCCTCCCATCCAGCGTTCCCCCAAGTCTCCCGATAAAAATGATACCTCACTTGTGTGGGTAGGCCTAGCGCCCGCGACAGGAAATGCCCTAAAACACAACATGGACACATCACATTTTTTAACAGAAAACAGAGGTGTTTTTTGCAAAGTGCCTACCTGTAGATTTTGGGCTCTAGCTCAGCCGGCACCTAGGGAAACCTACCAAACCTGTGCATTTGTGAAAACTAGAGACCTAGGGGAATCCAAGATGGTGTGACTTGTGGGGCTCTGACCAGGTTCTGTTACCCAGAATCCTTTGCAAACCTCAAAATCTGGCTAAAAACACACATTTTCCTCACATTTTGGTGACAGAAAGTTCTTGAATCTGAGAGGAGCCACACATTTCCTCCCACCCAGCGTTCCCCCAAGTCTCCTGATAAAAATGATACCTCACTTGTGTGAGTAAGCCTAGCGCCCGCGACAGGAAATGCCCCAAAACACAACGTGGACACATCACATTTTTGGACAGAAAACAGAGGTGTTTTTTGCAAAGTGCCTACCTGTAGATTTTGGCCTCTAGCTCAGCCAGCACCTAGGGAAACCTACCAAACCTGTGCATTTTTGAAAACTAGAGACCTAGGCGAATCCAAGATGGGGTGACTTGTGGGGCTCTGACCAGGTTCTCTTACCCAGAATCCTTTGCAAACCTCAAACTTTGGCAAAAAAAAAAAATACATTTTCCTCACATTTCGGTGACAGAAAGTTCTGGAATCTGAGAGGAGCCACGAATTTCCTCCCACCCAGCGTTCCCCCAAGTCTCCCGATGAAAATGATACCTCACTTGTGTGGGTAGGAATAGCGCCCGAGACAGGAAATGCCCCAAAACACAACGTGGACACATCCCATTTTTTGACAGAAAACAGAGGTGTTTTTTGTAAAGTGCCTACCTGTAGATTTTGGCCTCTAGCTCAGCCGGCACCTAGGGAAACCTACCAAACCTGTGCATTTTTGAAAACTAGAGACCTAGGGGAATCCAAGATAGTGTGACTTGTGGGGCTCTGACCAGGTTCTGTTACCCAGAATCCTTTGCAAACCTCAAAATCTGGCTAAAAACACACATTTTCCTCACATTTTGGTGACAGAAAGTTCTGGAATCTGAGAGGAGCCACAAATTTCCTCCCACCCAGTGTTCCCCCAACTCTCCTGATAAAAATGATACCTCACTTGTGTGAGTAAGCCTAGCGCCCGTGACAGGAAATGCCCCAAAACACAACGTGGACACATCACATATTTTGACAGAAAACAGAGGTGTTTTTTGCAAAGTGCCTACCTGTAGATTTTGGCCTCTAGCTCAGCCGGCACCTAGGGAAACCTACCAAACCTGTGCATTTTTTAAAACTAGAGACCTAGGGGAATCCAAGATGGGGTGACTTGTGGGGCTCTGACCATGTTCTGTTACCCAGAATCCTTTGCAAACCTTTAAAATTTGGCTAAAAAAACCAAACACATTTTCCTCACATTTTGGTGACAGAAAGTTCTGGAATCTGAGAGTAGCCACAAAGTTCCTCCCATCCAGGGTTCCCCCAAGTCTCCCGATAAAAATGATACCTCACTTGTGTGGGTAGGCCTAGCGCCCGCAACAGGAAATGCCCTAAAACACAACATGGACACATCACATTTTTTGACAGAAAACAGAGGTGTTTTTTGCAAAGTGCCTACCTGTAGATTTTGGGCTCTAGCTCAGCCGGCACCTAGGGAAACCTACCAAACCTGTGCATTTTTGAAAACTAGAGACCTACGGGAATCCAAGATGGTGTGACTTGTGGGGCTCTGACCAGGTTCTGTTACCCAGAATCCTTTGCAAACCTCAAAATCTGGCTAAAAACACACATTTTCCTCACATTTTGGTGACAGAAAGTTCTGGAATCTGAGAGGAGCCACACATTTCCTCCCACCCAGCGTTCCCCCAAGTCTCCTGATAAAAATGATACCTCACTTGTGTGAGTAAGCCTAGCGCCCGCGACAGGAAATGCCCCAAAACACAACGTGGACACATCACATTTTTGGACAGAAAACAGAGGTGTTTTTTGCAAAGTGCCTACCTGTAGATTTTGGCCTCTAGCTCAGCCAGCACCTAGGGAAACCTACCAAACCTGTGCATTTTTGAAAACTAGAGACCTAGGCGAATCCAAGATGGGGTGACTTGTGGGGCTCTGACCAGGTTCTCTTACCCAGAATCCTTTGCAAACCTCAAACTTTGGCAAAAAAAAAAAACATTTTCCTCACATTTCGGTGACAGAAAGTTCTGGAATCTGAGAGGAGTCACGAATTTCCTCCCACCCAGCGTTCCCCCAAGTCTCCAGATGAAAATGATACCTCACTTGTGTGGGTAGGAATAGCGCCCGAGACAGGAAATGCCCCAAAACACAACGTGGACACATCCCATTTTTTGACAGAAAACAGAGGTGTTTTTTGTAAAGTGCCTACCTGTAGATTTTGGCCTCTAGCTCAGCCGGCACCTAGGGAAACCTACCAAACCTGTGCATTTTTGAAAACTAGAGACCTAGGGGAATCCAAGATAGTGTGACTTGTGGGGCTCTGACCAGGTTCTGTTACCCAGAATCCTTTGCAAACCTCAAAATCTGGCTAAAAACACACATTTTCCTCACATTTTGGTGACAGAAAGTTCTGGAATCTGAGAGGAGCCACAAATTTCCTCCCACCCAGCGTTCCCCCAAGTCTCCTGATAAAAATGATACCTCACTTGTGTGAGTAAGCCTAGCGCCCGTGACAGGAAATGCCCCAAAACACAACGTGGACACATCACATTTTTTGACAGAAAACAGAGGTGTTTTTTGCAAAGTGCCTACCTGTAGATTTTGGCCTCTAGCTCAGCCAGCACCTAGGGAAACCTACCAAACCTGTGCATTTTTGAAAACTAGAGACCTAGGGGAATCCAAGATGGGGTGACTTGTGGGGCTCTGACCAGGTTCTGTTACCCAGAATCCTTTACAAACCTCAAAATTTGGCTAAAAAAAACAAACACATTTTCCTCACATTTTGGTGACAGAAAGTTCTGGAATCTGAGAGTAGCCACAAAGTTCCTCCCATCCAGCGTTCCCCCAAGTCTCCCGATAAAAATGATACCTCACTTGTGTGGGTAGGCCTAGCGCCCGCGACAGGAAATGCCCTAAAACACAACATGGACACATCACATTTTTTAACAGAAAACAGAGGTGTTTTTTGCAAAGTGCCACCTGTAGATTTTGGGCTCTAGCTCAGCCGGCACCTAGGGAAACCTACCAAACCTGTGCATTTGTGACAACTAGAGACCTAGGGGAATCCAAGATGGTGTGACTTGTGGGGCTCTGACTAGGTTCTGTTACCCAGAATCCTTTGTAAACCTCAAAATCTGGCTAAAAACACACATTTTCCTCACATTTTGGTGACAGAAAGTTCTGGAATCTGAGAGGAGCCACAAATTTCCTCCAACCCAGCGTTCCCCCAAGTCTCCTGATAGAAATGATACCTCACTTGTGTGAGTAAGCCTAGCGCCCGCGACAGGAAATGCCCCAAAACACAACGTGGACACATCACATTTTTTGACAGAAAACAGAGGTGTTTTTTGCAAAGTGACTACCTGTAGATTTTGGCCTCTAGCTCAGCCGGCACCTAGGGAAACCTACCAAACCTGTGCATTTTTGAAAACTAGACACCTAGGGGAATCCAAGATGGGGTGACTTGTGGGGCTCTGACCATGTTCTATTACCGAGAATCCTTTGCAAACCTCAAAATTTGGCTAAAAAAACCAAACACATTTTCCTCACATTTTGGTGACAGAAAGTTCTGGAATCTGAGAGTAGCCACAAAGTTCCTCCCATGCAGCGTTCCCCAAGTCTCCCGATAAAAATGATACCTCACTTGTGTGGGTAGGCCTAGCGCCCGCAACAGGAAATGCCCCAAAACACAACGTGGACACATCACATTTTTTGACAGAAAACAGAAGTGTTTTTTGCAAAGTGCCTACCTGTAGATTTTGGCCTCTAGCTCAGCCGGCACCTAGGGAAACCTACCAAACCTGTGCGTTTTTGAAAACTAGAGACCTAGGGGAATCCAAGATGGTGTGACTTATGGGGCTCTGACCATGTTCTATTACCCAGAATCCTTTGCAAACCTCAAAATTTGTCTAAAAAAACCAAACACATTTTCCTCACATTTTGGTGACAGAAAGTTCTGGAATCTGAGAGCAGCAACGAATTTCCTCCCACCCAGCGTTCCCCCAAGTCTCCCGATGAAAATGATACCTCACTTGTGTGGGTAGGAATAGCGCCCGAGACAGGAAATGCCCCAAAACACAACGTGGACACATCCCATTTTTTGACAGAAAACAGAGGTGTTTTTTGTAAAGTGCCTACCTGTAGATTTTGGCCTCTAGCTCAGCCGGCACCTCGGGAAACCTACCAAACCTGTGCATTTTTGAAAACTAGAGACCTAGGGGAATCCAAGATGGTGTGACTTGTGGGGCTCTGACCAGGTTCTGTTACCCAGAATCCTTTGCACACCTCAAAATCTGGCTAAAAACACACATTTTCCTCACATTTTGGTGACAGAAAGTTCTGGAATCTGAGAGGAGCCACAAATTTCCTCCCACCCAGCGTTCCCCCAAGTCTCCTGATAAAAATGATACCTCACTTGTGTGAGTAAGCCTAGCGCCCGTGACAGGAAATGCCCCAAAACACAACGTGGACACATCACATTTTTTGACAGAAAACAGAGGTGTTTTTTGCAAAGTGCCTACCTGTAGATTTTGGCCTCTAGCTCAGCCGGCACCTAGGGAAACCTACCAAACCTGTGCATTTGTGAAAACTAGAGACCTAGGGGAATCCAAGATGGTGTGACTTGTGGGGCTCTGACCAGGTTCTGTTACCCAGAATCCTTTGCAAACCTCAAAATTTGGCTAAAAAAAACAAACACATTTTCCTCACATTTTGGTGACAGAAAGTTCTGGAATCTGAGAGTAGCCACAAAGTTCCTCCCATCCAGCGTTCCCCCAAGTCTCCCGATAAAAATGATACCTCACTTGTGTGGGTAGGCCTAGCGCCCGCGACAGGAAATGCCCTAAAACACAACATGGACACATCACATTTTTTAACAGAAAACAGAGGTGTTTTTTGCAAAGTGCTTACCTGTAGATTTTGGGCTCTAGCTCAGCCGGCACCTAGGGAAACCTACCAAACCTGTGCATTTGTGAAAACTAGAGACCTAGGGGAATCCAAGATGGTGTGACTTGTGGGGCTCTGACCAGGTTCTGTTACCCAGAATCCTTTGCAAACCTCAAAATCTGGCTAAAAACACACATTTTCCTCACATTTTGGTGACAGAAAGTTCTGGAATCTGAGAGGAGCCACAAATTTCCTCCCACCCAGCGTTCACCCAAGTCTCCTGATAGAAATGATACCTCACTTGTGTGAGTAAGCCTAGCGCCCGCGACAGGAAATGCCCCAAAACACAACGTGGACACATCACATTTTTTGACAGAAAACAGAGGTGTTTTTTGCAAAGTGCCTACCTGTAGATTTTGGCCTCTAGCTCAGCCGGCACCTAGGGAAACCTACCAAACCTGTACATTTTTTAAAACTAGAGACCTAGGGGAATCCAAGATGGGGTGACTTGTGGGGCTCTGACCATGTTCTGTTACCCAGAATCCTTTGCAAACCTTTAAAAGTTGTCTAAAAAAACCAAACACATTTTCCTCACATTTTGGTGACAGAAAGTTCTGGAATCTGAGAGTAGCCACAAAGTTCCTCCCATCCAGCGTTCCCCCAAGTCTCCCGATAAAAATGATACCTCACTTGTGTGGGTAGGCCTAGCGCCCGCGACAGGAAATGCCCTAAAACACAACATGGACACATCACATTTTTTGACAGAAAACAGAGGTGTTTTTTGCAAAGTGCCTACCTGTAGATTTTGGGCTCTAGCTCAGCTGGCACCTAGGGAAACCTACCAAACCTGTGCATTTTTGAAAACTAGAGACCTAGGGGAATCCAAGATGGTGTGACTTGTGGGGCTCTGACCAGGTTCTGTTACCCAGAATCCTTTGCAAACCTCAAAATCTGGCTAAAAACACACATTTTCCTCACATTTTGGTGACAGAAAGTTCTGGAATCTGAGAGGAGCCACACATTTCCTCCCACCCAGCGTTCCCCCAAGTCTCCTGATAAAAATGATACCTCACTTGTGTGAGTAAGCCTAGCGCCCGCGACAGGAAATGCCCCAAAACACAACGTGGACACATCACATTTTTGGACAGAAAACAGAGGTGTTTTTTGCAAAGTGCCTACCTGTAGATTTTGGCCTCTAGCTCAGCCAGCACCTAGGGAAACCTACCAAACCTGTGCATTTTTGAAAACTAGAGACCTAGGCGAATCCAAGATGGGGTGACTTGTGGGGCTCTGACCAGGTTCTGTTACCCAGAATCCTTTACAAACCTCAAAATTTGGCTAAAAAAAACAAACACATTTTCCTCACATTTTGGTGACAGAAAGTTCTGGAATCTGAGAGTAGCCACAACGTTCCTCCCATCCAGCGTTCCCCCAAGTCTCCCGATAAAAATGATACCTCACTTGTGTGGGTAGGCCTAGCGCCCGCGACAGGAAATGCCCTAAAACACAACATGGACACATCACATTTTTTAACAGAAAACAGAGGTGTTTTTTGCAAAGTGCCTACCTGTAGATTTTGGGCTCTAGCTCAGCCGGCACCTAGGGAAACCTACCAAACCTGTGCATTTTTGAAAACTAGAGACCTAGGGGAATCCAAGACGGGGTGACTTGTGGGGCTCTGACCAGGTTCTGTTACCCAGAATCCTTTACAAACCTCAAACTTTGGCAAAAAAAAAAAACATTTTCCTCACATTTTGGTGACAGAAAGTTCTGGAATCTGAGAGTAGCCACAACGTTCCTCCCATCCAGCGTTCCCCCAAGTCTCCCGATGAAAATGATACCTCACTTGTGTGGGTAGGAATAGCGCCCGAGACAGGAAATGCCCCAAAACACAACGTGGACACATCCCATTTTTTGACAGAAAACAGAGGTGTTTTTTGTAAAGTGCCTACCTGTAGATTTCGGCCTCTAGCTCAGCCGGCACCTAGGGAAACCTACCAAACCTGTGCATTTTTGAAAACTAGAGACGTAGGGGAATCCAAGATAGTGTGACTTGTGGGGCTCTGACCAGGTTCTGTTACCCAGAATCCTTTGCAAACCTCAAAATCTGGCTAAAAACACACATTTTCCTCACATTTTGGTGACAGAAAGTTCTGGAATCTGAGAGGAGCCACAAATATCCTCCCACCCAGCGTTCCCCCAAGTCTCCTGATAAAAATGATACCTCACTTGTGTGAGTAAGCCTAGCGCCCGTGACAGGAAATGCCCCAAAACACAACGTGGACACATCACATTTTTTGACAGAAAACAGAGGTGTTTTTTGCAAAGTGCCTACCTGTAGATTTTGGCCTCTAGCTCAGCCGGCACCTAGGGAAACCTACCAAACCTGTGCATTTTTGAAAACTAGAGACCTAGGGGAATCCAAGACGGGGTGACTTGTGGGGCTCTGACCAGGTTCTGTTACCCAGAATCCTTTACAAACCTCAAAATTTGGCTAAAAAAAACAAACACATTTTCCTCACATTTTGGTGACAGAAAGTTCTGGAATCTGAGAGTAGCCACAACGTTCCTCCCATCCAGCGTTCCCCCAAGTCTCCCGATAAAAATGATACCTCACTTGTGTGGGTAGGCCTAGCGCCCGCGACAGGAAATGCCCTAAAACACAACATGGACACATCACATTTTTTAACAGAAAACAGAGGTGTTTTTTGCAAAGTGCCTACCTGTAGATTTTGGGCTCTAGCTCAGCCGGCACCTAGGGAAACCTACCAAACCTGTGCATTTGTGAAAACTAGAGACCTAGGGGAATCCAAGATGGTGTGACTTGTGGGGCTCTGACTAGGTTCTGTTACCCAGAATCCTTTGCAAACCTCAAAATCTGGCTAAAAACACACATTTTCCTCACATTTTGGTGACAGAAAGTTCTGGAATCTGAGAGGAGCCACAAATTTCCTCCCACCCAGCGTTCCCCCAAGTCTCCTGATAGAAATGATACCTCACTTGTGTGAGTAAGCCTAGCGCCCGCGACAGGAAATGCCCCAAAACACAACGTGGACACATCACATTTTTTGACAGAAAACAGAGGTGTTTTTTGCAAAGTGCCTACCTGTAGATTTTGGCCTCTAGCTCAGCCGGCACCTAGGGAAACCTACCAAACCTGTGCATTTTTGAAAACTAGAGACCTAGGGGAATCCAAGATGGGGTGACTTGTGGGGCTCTGACCATGTTCTATTACCCAGAATCCTTTGCAAACCTCAAAATTTGGCTAAAAAAACCAAACACATTTTCCTCACATTTTGGTGACAGAAAGTTCTGGAATCTGAGAGTAGCCACAAAGTTCCACCCATCCAGCGTTCCCCCAAGTCTCCCGATAAAAATGATACCTCACTTGTGTGGGTAGGCCTAGCGCCCGCAACAGGAAATGCCCCAAAACACAACATGGACACATCACATTTTTTGACAGAAAACAGAGGTGTTTTTTGCAAAGTGCCTACCTGTAGATTTTGGCCTCTAGCTCAGCCGGCACCTAGGGAAACCTACCAAACCTGTGCATTTTTGAAAACTAGAGACCTAGGGGAATCCAAGATGGGGTGACTTGTGGGGCTCTGACCATGTTCTATTACCCAGAATCCTTTGCAAACCTCAAAATTTGGCTAAAAAAACCAAACACATTTTCCTCACATTTTGGTGACAGAAAGTTCTGGAATCTGAGAGTAGCCACAAAGTTCCACCCATCCAGCGTTCCCCCAAGTCTCCCGATAAAAATGATACCTCACTTGTGTGGGTAGGCCTAGCGCCCGCGACAGGAAATGCCCTAAAACACAACATGGACACATCACATTTTTTGACAGAAAACAGAGGTGTTTTTTGCAAAGTGCCTACCTGTAGATTTTGGCCTCTAGCTCAGCCGGCACCTAGGGAAACCTACCAAACCTGTGCATTTTTGAAAACTAGAGACCTAGGGGAATCCAAGATGGTGTGACTTGTGGGGCTCTGACCAGGTTCTGTTACCCAGAATCCTTTGCAAACCTCAAAATTTGGCTAAAAACACACATTTTCCTCACATTTTGGTGACAGAAAGTTCTGGAATCTGAGAGCAGCAACAAATTTCCTCCCACCCAGCGTTCCCCCAAGTCTCCTGATAAAAATGATACCTCACTTGTGTGAGTAAGCCTAGCGCCCGCGACAGGAAATGCCCCAAAACACAACGTGGACACATCACATTTTTGGACAGAAAAGAGAGGTGTTTTTTGCAAAGTGCCTACCTGTAGATTTTGGCCTCTAGCTCAGCCAGCACCTAGGGAAACCTACCAAACCTGTGCATTTTTGAAAACTAGAGACCTAGGGGAATCCAAGATGGGGTGACTTGTGGGGCTCTGACCAGGTTCTGTTACCCAGAATCCTTTGCAAACCTCAAAATTTGGCTAAAAACAACCAAACACATTTTCCTCACATTTTGGTGACAGAAAGTTCTGGAATCTGAGAGTAGCCACAAAGTTCCTCCCATCCAGCGTTCCCCCAAGTCTCCCGATAAAAATGATACCTCACTTATGTGGGTAGGCCTAGCGCCCGCGACAGGAAATGCCCCAAAACACAACGTGGACACATCCCATTTTTGACAGAAAACAGAGGTGTTTTTTGCAAAGTGCCTACCTGTAGATTTTGGCCTCTAGCTCAGCCGCACCTAGGGAAACCTACCAAACCTGTGCATTTTTTAAAACTAGAGACCTAGGGGAATCCAAGATGGGGTGACTTGTGGGGCTCTGACCAGGTTCTGTTACCCAGAATCCTTTGCAAACCTCAAACTTTGGCTAAAAAAACACATTTTCCTCATATTTCGGTGACAGAAAGTTCTGGAATCTGAAAGGAGCCACAAATTTCCTCCCATCCAGCGTTCCCCCAAGTCTCCCGATAAAAATGATACCTCACTTGTGTGGGTAAGCCTAGCGCCCGCGACAGGAACTGCCCCAAAAAACAACGTGGGCAGATCCCATTTTTTGACAGAAAACGGAGGTGTTTTTTGCAAAGTGCCTACCTGTAGATTTTGGCCTCTAACTGAGCCGGCACCTAGGGAAACCTACCAAACCTGTGCATTTGTGAAAACTAGAGACCTAGGGGAATCCAAGATGGGGTGAATTGTGGGGCTCTGACCAGGTACTGTTACCCAGAATCCTTTGCAAACCTCAAAATATGGCTACAAAAACACATTTTCCTCACATTTTGGTGACAGAAAGTTCTGGACTCTGAGAGGAGCCACAAATTTCTTCCCACCTAGCGTTCCCCCAAGTCTCCAGATAAAAATGATACCTCACTTGTGTGGGTAGGCCTAGCGCCCGCGACAGGAAATGCCCCAAAACACAACGTGGACACATCCCATTTTTTGACAGAAAACAGAGGTGTTTTTTGCAAAGTGCCTGCCTGTAGATTTTGGCCTCTAGCTCAGCCGGCACCTAGGGAAACCTACAAAACCTGTGCATTGTTTAAAACTAGAGACCTAGGGGAATCCAAGATGGGGTGGCTTGTGGGGCTCTGACCAGGTCCTGTTACCCAGAATCCTTTGCTAACCTCAACATTTGGCTAAAAAAACACATTTTCCTCACATTTCGGTGACAGAAAGTTCTGGAATCTGAGAGCAGCAACAAATTTCCTCCCATCCAGCGTTCCCCCAAGTCTCCCGATAAAAATGATACCTCACTTGTGTGGGTAGGCCTAGCGCCCGCGACAGGAAATGCCCCAAAACACAACGTGGACACATCCCATTTTTTGACAGAAAACAGAGGTGTTTTTTGCAAAGTGCCTACCTGTAGATTTTGGCTTCTAGCTCAGCCAGCACCTAGGGAAACCTACCAAACCTGTGCATTTTTGAAAACTAGAGACCTAGGGGAATCCAAGATGGGGTGAATTGTGGGGCTCTGATCAGGTACTGTTACCCAGAATCCTTTGCAAACCTCAAAATTTGGCTACAAAAACACATTTTCCTCACATTTTGGTGACAGAAAGTTCTGGAATCTGAGAGTAGCCACAAAGTTCCTCCCATCCAGCGTTCCCCCAAGTCTCCCGATAAAAATGATACCTCACTTATGTGGGTAGGCCTAGCGCCCGCGACAGGAAATGCCCCAAAACACAACGTGGACACATCCCATTTTTGACAGAAAACAGAGGTGTTTTTTGCAAAGTGCCTACCTGTAGATTTTGGCCTCTAGCTCAGCCGCACCTAGGGAAACCTACCAAACCTGTGCATTTTTTAAAACTAGAGACCTAGGGGAATCCAAGGTGGGGTGACTTGTGGGGCTCTGACCAGGTTCTGTTACCCAGAATCCTTTGCAAACCTCAAACTTTGGCTAAAAAAACACATTTTCCTCATATTTCGGTGACAGAAAGTTCTGGAATCTGAAAGGAGCCACAAATTTCCTCCCATCCAGCGTTCCCCCAAGTCTCCCGATATAAATGATACCTCACTTGTGTGGGTAAGCCTAGCTCCCGCGACAGGAAATGCCCCAAAAAACAACATGGGCAGATCCCATTTTTTGACAGAAAACGGAGGTGTTTTTTGCAAAGTGCCTACCTGTAGATTTTGGCCTCTAACTGAGCCGGCACCTAGGGAAACCTACCAAACCTGTGCATTTGTGAAAACTAGAGACCTAGGGGAATCCAAGATGGGGTGAATTGTGGGGCTCTGACCAGGTACTGTTACCCAGAATCCTTTGCAAACCTCAAAATATGGCTACAAAAACACATTTTCCTCACATTTTGGTGACAGAAAGTTCTGGAATCTGAGAGGAGCCACAAATTTCTTCCCACCTAGCGTTCCCCCAAGTCTCCAGATAAAAATTATACCTCACTTGTGTGGGTAGGCCTAGCGCCCGCGACAGGAAATGCCCCAAAACACAACGTGGACACATCCCATTTTTTGACAGAAAACAGAGGTGTTTTTTGCAAAGTGCCTGCCTGTAGATTTTGGCCTCTAGCTCAGCCGGCACCTAGGGAAACCTACAAAACCTGTGCATTGTTTAAAACTAGAGACCTAGGGGAATCCAAGATGGGGTGGCTTGTGGGGCTCTGACCAGGTCCTGTTACCCAGAATCCTTTGCTAACCTCAACATTTGGCTAAAAAAACACATTTTCCTCACATTTCGGTGACAGAAAGTTCTGGAATCTGAGAGCAGCAACAAATTTCCTCCCATCCAGCGTTCCCCCAAGTCTCCCGATAAAAATGATACCTCACTTGTGTGGGTAGGCCTAGCGCCCGCGACAGGAAATGCCCCAAAACACAACGTGGACACATCCCATTTTTTGACAGAAAACAGAGGTGTTTTTTGCAAAGTGCCTACCTGTAGATTTTGGCCTCTAGCTCAGCCAGCACCTAGGGAAACCTACCAAACCTGTGCATTTTTGAAAACTAGAGACCTAGGGGAATCCAAGATGGGGTGACTTGTGGGGCTCTGACCAGGTTCTGTTTCCCAGAATCCTTTGCAAACCTCAAAATTTGGCTAAAAAAAACAAACACATTTTCCTCACATTTTGGTGACAGAAAGTTCTGGAATCTGAGAGTAGCCACAAAGTTCCTCCCATCCAGCGTTCCCCCAAGTCTCCCGATAAAAATGATACCTCACTTGTGTGGGTAGGCCTAGCGCCCGCGACAGGAAATGCCCTAAAACACAACATGGACACATCACATTTTTTAACAGAAAACAGAGGTGTTTTTTGCAAAGTGCCTACCTGTAGATTTTGGGCTCTAGCTCAGCCGGCACGTAGGGAAACCTACCAAACCTGTGTATTTGTGAAAACTAGAGACCTAGGGGAATCCAAGATGGTGTGACTTGTGGGGCTCTGACCAGGTTCTGTTACCCAGAATCCTTTGCAAACCTCAAAATCTGGCTAAAAACACACATTTTCCTCACATTTTGGTGACAGAAAGTTCTGGAATCTGAGAGGAGCCACAAATTTCCTCCCACCCAGCGTTCACCCAAGTCTCCTGATAGAAATGATACCTCACTTGTGTGAGTAAGCCTAGCGCCCGCGACAGGAAATGCCCCAAAACACAACGTGGACACATCACATTTTTTGACAGAAAACAGAGGTGTTTTTTGTAAAGTGCCTACCTGTAGATTTTGGCCTCTAGCTCAGCCGGCACCTAGGGAAACCTACCAAACCTGTGCATTTTTGAAAACTAGAGACCTAGGGGAATCCAAAATAGTGTGACTTGTGGGGCTCTGACCAGGTTCTGTTACCCAGAATCCTTTGCAAACCTCAAAATCTGGCTAAAAACACACATTTTCCTCACATTTTGGTGACAGAAAGTTCTGGAATCTGAGAGGAGCCACAAATTTCCTCCCACCCAGCGTTCCCCCAAGTCTCCTGATAAAAATGATACCTCACTTGTGTGAGTAAGCCTAGCGCCCGTGACAGGAAATGCCCCAAAACACAACGTGGACACATCACATTTTTTGACAGAAAACAGAGGTGTTTTTTGCAAAGTGCCTACCAGTAGATTTTGGCCTCTAGCTCAGCCGGCACCTAGGGAAACCTACCAAACCTGTGCATTTTTGAAAACTAGAGACCTAGGGGAATCCAAGATGGGGTGACTTGTGGGGCTCTGACCATGTTCTGTTACCCAGAATCCTTTGCAAACCTTTAAAATTTGGCTAAAAAAACCAAACACATTTTCCTCACATTTTGGTGACAGAAAGTTCTGGAATCTGAGAGTAGCCACAAAGTTCCTCCCATCCAGCGTTCCCCCAAGTCTCCCGATAAAATTGATACCTCACTTGTGTGGCTAGGCCTAGCGCCCGCGACAGGAAATGCCCTAAAACACAACATGGACACATCACATTTTTTGACAGAAAACAGAGGTGTTTTTTGCAAAGTGCCTACCTGTAGATTTTGGGCTCTAGCTCAGCCGGCACCTAGGGAAACCTACCAAACCTGTGCATTTTTGAAAACTAGAGACCTAGGGGAATCCAAGATGGTGTGACTTGTGGGGCTCTGACCAGGTTCTGTTACCCAGAATCCTTTGCAAACCTCAAAATCTGGCTAAAAACACACATTTTCCTCACATTTTGGTGACAGAAAGTTCTGGAATCTGAGAGGAGCCACACATTTCCTCCCACCCAGCGTTCCCCCAAGTCTCCTGATAAAAATGATACCTCACTTGTGTGAGTAAGCCTAGCGCCCGCGACAGGAAATGCCCCAAAACACAACGTGGACACATCACATTTTTGGACAGAAAACAGAGGTGTTTTTTGCAAAGTGCCTACCTGTAGATTTTGGCCTCTAGCTCAGCCAGCACCTAGGGAAACCTACCAAACCTGTGCATTTTTGAAAACTAGAGACCTAGGCGAATCCAAGATGGGGTGACTTGTGGGGCTCTGACCACGTTCTCTTACCCAGAATCCTTTGCAAACCTCAAACTTTGGCAAAAAAAAAAAACATTTTCCTCACATTTCGGTGACAGAAAGTTCTGGAATCTGAGAGGAGCCACGAATTTCCTCCCACCCAGCGTTCCCCCAAGTCTCCCGATGAAAATGATACCTCACTTGTGTGGGTAGGAATAGCGCCCGAGACAAGAAATGCCCCAAAACACATCGTGGACACATCCCATTTTTGACAGAAAACAGAGGTGTTTTTTGTAAAGTGCCTACCTGTAGATTTTGGCCTCTAGCTCAGCCGGCACCTAGGGAAACCTACCAAACCTGTGCATTTTTGAAAACTAGAGACCTAGGGGAATCCAAGATAGTGTGACTTGTGGGGCTCTGACCAGGTTCTGTTACCCAGAATCCTTTGCAAACCTCAAAATCTGGCTAAAAACACACATTTCCCTCACATTTTGGTGACAGAAAGTCCTGGAATCTGAGAGGAGCCACAAATTTCCTCCCACCCAGCGTTCCCCCAAGTCCCCTGATAAAAATGATACCTCACTTGTGTGAGTAAGCCTAGCGCCCGTGACAGGAAATGCCCCAAAACACAACGTGGACACATCACATTTTTTGACAGAAAACAGAGGTGTTTTTTGCAAAGTGCCTACCTGTAGATTTTGGCCTCTAGCTCAGCCAGCACCTAGGGAAACCTACCAAACCTGTGCAATTTTGAAAACTAGAGACCTAGGGGAATCCAAGATGGGGTGACTTGTGGGGCTCTGACCAGGTTCTGTTACCCAGAATCCTTTACAAACCTCAAAATTTGGCTAAAAAAAACAAACACATTTTCCTCACATTTTGGTGACAGAAAGTTCTGGAATCTGAGAGTAGCCACAAAGTTCCTCCCATGCAGCGTTCCCCCAAGTCTCCCGATAAAAATGACACCTCACTTGTGTGGGTAGGCCTAGCGCCCGCGATAGGAAATGCCCTAAAACACAACATGGACACATCACATTTTTTATCAGAAAACAGAGGTGTTTTTTGCAAAGTGCCTACCTGTAGATTTTGGGCTCTAGCTCAGCCGGCACCTAGGGAAACCTACCAAACCTGTGCATTTGTGAAAACTAGAGACCTAGGGGAATCCAAGATGGTGTGACTTGTGGGGCTCTGACCAGGTTCTGTTACCCAGAATCCTTTGCAAACCTCAAAATCTGGCTAAAAACACACATTTTCCTCACATTTTGGTGACAGAAAGTTCTGGAATCTGAGAGGAGCCACACATTTCCTCCCACCCAGCGTTCCCCCAAGTCTCCTGATAAAAATTATACCTCACTTGTGTGAGTAAGCCTAGCGCCCGCGACAGGAAATGCCCCAAAACACAACGTGGACACATCACATTTTTGGACAGAAAAGAGAGGTGTTTTTTGCAAAGTGCCTACCTGTAGATTTTGGCCTCTAGCTCAGCCAGCACCTAGGGAAACCTACCAAACCTGTGCATTTTTGAAAACTAGAGACCTAGGGGAATCCAAGATTGGGTGACTTGTGGGGCTTTGACCAGGTTCTGTTACCCAGAATACTTTGCAAACCTCAAAATTTGGCTAAAAACAACCAAACACATTTTCCTCACATTTTGGTGACAGAAAGTTCTGGAATCTGAGAGTAGCCACAAAGTTCCTCCCATCCAGCGTTCCCCCAAGTCTCCCGATAAAAATGATACCTCACTTATGTGGGTAGGCCTAGCGCCCGCGACAGGAAATGCCCCAAAACACAACGTGGACACATCCCATTTTTGACAGAAAACAGAGGTGTTTTTTGCAAAGTGCCTACCTGTAGATTTTGGCCTCTAGCTCAGTCGCACCTAGGGAAACCTACCAAACCTGTGCATTTTTTAAAACTAGAGACCTAGGGGAATCCAAGATGGGGTGACTTGTGGGGCTCTGACCAGGTTCTGTTACCCAGAATCCTTTGCAAACCTCAAACTTTGGCTAAAAAAACACATTTTCCTCATATTTCAGTGACAGAAAGTTCTGGAATCTGAATGGAGCCACAAATTTCCTCCCATCCAGCGTTCCCCCAAGTCTCCCGATAAAAATGATACCTCACTTGTGTGGGTAAGCCTAGCGCCCGCGACAGGAAATGCCCCAAAAAACAACGTGGGCAGATCCCATTTTTTGACAGAAAACGGAGGTGTTTTTTGCAAAGTGCCTACCTGTAGATTTTGGCCTCTAACTGAGCCGGCACCTAGGGAAACCTACCAAACCTGTGCATTTGTGAAAACTAGAGACCTAGGGGAATCCAAGATGGGGTGAATTGTGGGGCTCTGACCAGGTACTGTTACCCAGAATCCTTTGCAAACCTCAAAATATGGCTACAAAAACAAATTTTCCTCACATTTTGGTGACAGAAAGTTCTGGAATCTGAGAGGAGCCACAAATTTCTTCCCACCTAGCGTTCCCCCAAGTCTCCAGATAAAAATGATACCTCACTTGTGTGGGTAGGCCTAGCGCCCGCGACAGGAAATGCCCCAAAACACAACGTGGACACATCCCATTTTTTGACAGAAAACAGAGGTGTTTTTTGCAAAGTGCCTGCCTGTAGATTTTGGCCTCTAGCTCAGCCGGCACCTAGGGAAACCTACAAAACCTGTGCATTGTTTAAAACTAGAGACCTAGGGGAATCCAAGATGGGGTGGCTTGTGGGGCTCTGACCAGGTCCTGTTACCCAGAATCCTTTGCTAACCTCAACATTTGGCTAAAAAAACACATTTTCCTCACATTTCGGTGACAGAAAGTTCTGGAATCTGAGAGCAGCAACAAATTTCCTCCCATCCAGCGTTCCCCCAAGTCTCCCGATAAAAATGATACCTCACTTGTGTGGGTAGGCCTAGCGCCCGCGACAGGAAATGCCCCAAAACACAACGTGGACATATCCCATTTTTTGACAGAAAAGAGAGGTGTTTTTTGCAAAGTGCCTACCTGTAGATTTTGCCCTTTAGCTCAGCCAGCACCTAGGGAAACCTACCAAACCTGTGCATTTTTGAAAACTAGAGACCTAGGGGAATCCAAGATGGGGTGACTTGTGGGGCTCTGACCAGGTTCTGTTACCCAGAATCCTTTGCAAACCTCAAAATTTGGCTAAAAACAACCAAACACATTTTCCTCACATTTTGGTGACAGAAAGTTCTGGAATCTGACAGTAGCCACAAAGTTCCTCCCATCCAGCGTTCCCCCAAGTCTCCCGATAAAAATGATACCTCACTTATGTGGGTAGGCCTAGCGCCCGCGACAGGAAATGCCCCAAAACACAACGTGGACACATCCCATTTTTGACAGAAAACAGAGGTGTTTTTTGCAAAGTGCCTACCTGTAGATTTTGGCCTCTAGCTCAGCCGCACCTAGGGAAACCTACCAAACCTGTGCATTTTTGAAAACTAGAGACCTAGGGGAATCCAAGATGGGGTGAATTGTGGGGCTCTGACCAGGTACTGTTACCCAGAATCCTTTGCAAACCTCAAAATTTGGCTTCAAAAACACATTTTCCTCACATTTTGGTGACAGAAAGTTCTGGAATCTGAGAGTAGCCACAAAGTTCCTCCCATCCAGCGTTCCCCCAAGTCTCCCGATAAAAATGATACCTCACTTATGTGGGTAGGCCTAGCGCCCGCGACAGGAAATGCCCCAAAACACAACGTGGACACATCCCATTTTTGACAGAAAACAGAGGTGTTTTTTGCAAAGTGCCTACCTGTAGATTTTGGCCTCTAGCTCAGCCGCACCTAGGGAAACCTACCAAACCTGTGCATTTTTTAAAACTAGAGACCTAGGGGAATCCAAGATGGGGTGACTTGTGGGGCTCTGACCAGGTTCTGTTACCCAGAATCCTTTGCAAACCTCAAACTTTGGCTAAAAAAACACATTTTCCTCATATTTCGGTGACAGAAAGTTCTGGAATCTGAAAGGAGCCACAAATTTCCTCCCATCCAGCGTTCCCCCAAGTCTCCCGATAAAAATGATACCTCACTTGTGTGGGTAAGCCTAGCGCCCGCGACAGGAAATGCCCCAAAAAACAACATGGGCAGATCCCATTTTTTGACAGAAAACGGAGGTGTTTTTTGCAAAGTGCCTACCTGTAGATTTTGGCCTCTAACTGAGCCGGCACCTAGGGAAACCTACCAAACCTGTGCATTTGTGAAAACTAGAGACCTAGGGGAATCCAAGATGGGGTGAATTGTGGGGCTCTGACCAGGTACTGTTACCCAGAATCCTTTGCAAACCTCAAAATATGGCTACAAAAACACATTTTCCTCACATTTTGGTGACAGAAAGTTCTGGAATCTGAGAGGAGCCACAAATTTCTTCCCACCTAGCGTTCCCCCAAGTCTCCAGATAAAAATTATACCTCACTTGTGTGGGTAGGCCTAGCGCCCGCGACAGGAAATGCCCCAAAACACAACGTGGACACATCCCATTTTTTGACAGAAAACAGAGGTGTTTTTTGCAAAGTGCCTGCCTGTAGATTTTGGCCTCTAGCTCAGCCGGCACCTAGGGAAACCTACAAAACCTGTGCATTGTTTAAAACTAGAGACCTAGGGGAATCCAAGATGGGGTGGCTTGTGGGGCTCTGACCAGGTCCTGTTACCCAGAATCCTTTGCTAACCTCAACATTTGGCTAAAAAAACACATTTTCCTCACATTTCGGTGACAGAAAGTTCTGGAATCTGAGAGCAGCAACAAATTTCCTCTTATCCAGCGTTCCCCCAAGTCTCCCGATAAAAATGATACCTCACTTGTGTGGGTAGGCCTAGCGCCCGCGACAGGAAATGCCCCAAAACACAACGTGGACATATCCCATTTTTTGACAGAAAACAGAGGTGTTTTTTGCAAAGTGCCTACCTGTAGATTTTGGCCTCTAGCTCAGCCAGCACCTAGGGAAACCTACCAAACCTGTGCATTTTTGAAAACTAGAGACCTAGGGGAATCCAAGATGGGGTGACTTGTGGGGCTCTGACCAGGTTCTGTTACCCAGAATCCTTTGCAAACCTCAAAATTTGGCTAAAAACAACCAAACACATTTTCCTCACATTTTGGTGACAGAAAGTTCTGGAATCTGAGAGTAGCCACAAAGTTCCTCCCATCCAGCGTTCCCCCAAGTCTCCCGATAAAAATGATACCTCACTTATGTGGGTAGGCCTAGCGCCCGCGACAGGAAATGCCCCAAAACACAACGTGGACACATCCCATTTTTGACAGAAAACAGAGGTGTTTTTTGCAAAGTGCCTACCTGTAGATTTTGGCCTCTAGCTCAGCCGCACCTAGGGAAACCTACCAAACCTGTGCATTTTTTAAAACTAGAGACCTAGGGGAATCCAAGATGGGGTGACTTGTGGGGCTCTGACCAGGTTCTGTTACCCAGAATCCTTTGCAAACCTCAAACTTTGGCTAAAAAAACACATTTTCCTCATATTTCGGTGACAGAAAGTTCTGGAATCTGAAAGGAGCCACAAATTTCCTCCCATCCAGCGTTCCCCCAAGTCTCCCGATAAAAATGATACCTCACTTGTGTGGGTAAGCCTAGCGCCCGCGACAGGAAATGCCCCAAAAAACAACGTGGGCAGATCCCATTTTTTGACAGAAAACAGAGGTGTTTTTTGCAAAGTGCCTACCTGTAGATTTTTGCCTCTAACTGAGCCGGCACCTAGGGAAACCTACCAAACCTGTGCATTTGTGAAAACTAGAGACCTAGGGGAATCCAAGATGTGGTGAATTGTGGGGCTCTGACCAGGTACTGTTACCCAGAATCCTTTGCAAACCTCAAAATTTGGCTACAAAAACACATTTTCCTCACATTTTGGTGACAGAAAGTTCTGGAATCTGAGAGGAGCCACAAATTTCTTCCCACCTAGCGTTCCCCCAAGTCTCCCGATAAAAATGATACCTCACTTGTGTGGGTAGGCCTAGCGCCCGCGACAGGAAATGCCCCAAAACACAACGTGGACAGATCCCATTTTTTGACAGAAAACAGAGGTGTTTTTTGCAAAGTGCCTACCTGTAGATTTTGGCCTCTTGCTCAGCCGGCACCTAGGGAAACCTACAAAACCTGTACATTGTTTAAAACTAGAGACCTAGGGGAATCCAAGATGGGGTGGCTTGTGGGGCTCTGACCAGGTCCTGTTACCCAGAATCCTTTGCTAACCTCAACATTTGGCTAAAAAAACACATTTTCCTCACATTTCGGTGACAGAAAGTTCTGGAATCTGAGAGCAGCCCCAAATTTCCTGCCACCCAGCGTTCCCCCAAGTCTCCCGATAAAAATGATACCTCACTTGTGTGGGTAGGCTTAGCGCCCGCGACAGGAAACGCCCCAAAACACAACGTGGACACATCCCATTTTTGACAGAAAACAGAGGTGTTTTTTGCAAAGTGCCTACCTGTAGATTTTGGCCTCTAGCTCAGCCGCACCTAGGGAAACCTACCAAACCTGTGCATTTTTTAAAACTAGAGACCTAGGGGAATCCAAGATGGGGTGACTTGTGGGGCTCTGACCAGGTTCTGTTACCCAGAATCCTTTGCAAACCTCAAACTTTGGCTAAAAAAACACATTTTCCTCATATTTCGGTGACAGAAAGTTCTGGAATCTGAAAGGAGCCACAAATTTCCTCCCATCCAGCGTTCCCCCAAGTCTCCCGATAAAAATGATACCTCACTTGTGTGGGTAAGCCTAGCGCCCGCGACAGGAAATCCCCCAAAAAACAACGTGGGCAGATCCCATTTTTTGACAGAAAACAGAGGTGTTTTTTGCAAAGTGCCTACCTGTAGATTTTTGCCTCTAACTGAGCCGGCACCTAGGGAAACCTACCAAACCTGTGCATTTGTGAAAACTAGAGACCTAGGGGAATCCAAGATGTGGTGAATTGTGGGGCTCTGACCAGGTACTGTTACCCAGAATCCTTTGCAAACCTCAAAATTTGGCTACAAAAACACATTTTCCTCACATTTTGGTGACAGAAAGTTCTGGAATCTGAGAGGAGCCACAAATTTCTTCCCACCTAGCGTTCCCCCAAGTCTCCCGATAAAAATGATACCTCACTTGTGTGGGTAGGCCTAGCGCCCGCGACAGGAAATGCCCCAAAACACAACGTGGACAGATCCCATTTTTTGACAGAAAACAGAGGTGTTTTTTGCAAAGTGCCTACCTGTAGATTTTGGCCTCTTGCTCAGCCGGCACCTAGGGAAACCTACAAAACCTGTACATTGTTTAAAACTAGAGACCTAGGGGAATCCAAGATGGGGTGGCTTGTGGGGCTCTGACCAGGTCCTGTTACCCAGAATCCTTTGCTAACCTCAACATTTGGCTAAAAAAACACATTTTCCTCACATTTCGGTGACAGAAAGTTCTGGAATCTGAGAGCAGCCCCAAATTTCCTGCCACCCAGCGTTCCCCCAAGTCTCCCGATAAAAATGATACCTCACTTGTGTGGGTAGGCTTAGCGCCCGCGACAGGAAACGCCCCAAAACACAACGTGGACACATCCCATTTTTGACAGAAAACAGAGGTGTTTTTTGCAAAGTGCCTACCTGTAGATTTTGGCCTCTAGCTCAGCCGCACCTAGAGAAACCTACCAAATCTGTGCATTTGTGAAAACTAGAGACCTAGGGGAATCCAAGATGGGGTGACTTGTGGGGCTCTGACCAGGTTCTGTTACCCAGAATCCTTTGCAAACCTCAAAATTTGGCTAGAAAAATACATTTTTCTCACATTTTGGTGACAGAAAGTTCTGGAATCTGAGAAGAGCCACAGATTTCCTCCCACCCAGCGTTCCCCCAAGTCTCACGATAAAAATGATACCTCACTTGTGTGGGTAGGCCTAGCGCCCGTGACAGGAAATGCCCCAAAACACAACGTGGACACATCCCATTTTTTGACAGAAAACAGGGGTGTTTTTTGCAAAGTGCCTACCTGTAGATTTTGGCCTCTAGTTCAGCCGGCGCCTAGGGAAACCTACCAAACCTGTGTATTTTTGAAAATTAGAGACTAGGGGAATCCAAGATGGGGTGACTTGTGGGGCTCTGACCAGGTTCTGTTACCCAGAATCCTTTGCAAACCTCAACATTTGGCTAAAAAAACACATTTTCCCCACATTTTGGTGACAGAAAGTTCTGGAATCTGAGAGGAGCCACAAATTTCCTCCCACCCAGCGTTCCCCCAAGTCTCCCGATAAGAATGATACCTCACTTGTGTGGGTGGGCCAGGTGCCTGCAACAGAATAAGGCCAAAAACTTGTAGAGATAAAGGGGATAGAACAGCGAGTTGATAAGGACATATTGTTCTTTTATACATCTTTAGGCTGACTCTGCTTTGGGGACCCACACAAGTGAGGTGTCATTTTACTTGGGAGACTGAGGGGAACGCTGGGGAGTAGGAATTTTGTGCTGGAGCGGTGATCGTACAAACGAAAGTCAGGAAAATATGCTTTTTAAAGCAAATTTTGAGGTTTGCAGAGGAGTCTGGGTAAGAACATGTTGGGGGATCCACGCAAGCCACACCTCTCTGGAATCCTTGGGGTGTCTAGTTTTGAAAAATGTCTGGGTTTGGTAGGTTTCCCTAGATGAAGGCCACACCCAGGACCAAAAACACAGGTGCCCCCTCCACCCCAATCACAGGTAGTTTTGTAATATATCATTTTGATGTGTCCACATACGTCTGACGTGCCAAACACTAAAATTGTGAAAAGAAATGCACTTAGGTTATGTGAAAAAGACCCCTCACCCACCAACCAAGTTGGTGGCATGCTTCATCATCGGGGTCCCACCTGAGACACCTAGCGTGTCTCAAGTGTGCTGCGACGCCTGATTACAGCAGAGCAGGTTTTGTCATTTGTACCACACATACTGGTTGGATTTGGCACGAGGGTGAGTGATGGTTCAGTAGATCAAATTTTATTACCAAGAGATTTCACAAAAGTGAAATGCACTGGTAATAACTGAAAGGCCAAAAAATTGAACCAATGACTCACAGCTCGTGAGCTGTAAAGCCACGGCAAGGCACCAACCGCTTTACAGTCCATTCACACACCTTTCATAAATGACATGCACAAGACCATTCACGCCTCCAGCCACGGGCCCAGCACATTACAACACTCGCATCGACAGACAGCGCCAGTCAAGGGCCCATCACTTTCATACGCCCACATGCCTGATACAGCAATCACACCAGCTGATGAGTGTGTGGACTGGCGTTTCGCTGGCACCGCTAGCCAAGCACCACCCCACCCATACCGCCAGCCAAGCTCCACCCCAAGCACAGCGCCAGCCAAGCGCCACCCCAAGCGCACCGCCAGCCAAGCGCCACCTCACCCATACCGCTAGCCAAGCGCAACCCCACCCATACCGCCTGCCAAGCGCCACCCCACGCACACCGCCAGCCAAGCGCCACCCCAAGCACACCGCCAACCAAGCGCCACCCCAAGCACACCGCCAGCCAAGCGCCACCACACCCATACCGCCGGCCAAGGGCCACCCCACGCATACCGCCATCACTTTTTTTTTGTTTATAAACAACAAAGAAACCACTAACTACTTATAAAATAAGTACAAAACTACAAACACAAAAGCCCTAACTAAATACAGGACAGTAATGCCAACCGTGAAACCGAACATATGAAAATATAAAATAGGCAGTTTACGCTCACGGTATTTCCCAAACGTTTTTCCTTGTGTGGTAACTTCTAAAACAGCCAGGCACACACAGCCCAGGCTTTGAAGGGCATGCGGGGCAGTACATCTGGCTCTCCCTCCGGATTGATCTCCGGGCACATACTCTACATTTCTTTGTGGGCAAGTCTTTTTTGGGAGTGGGAGGAATGTGATCTGGAAAGTGGCGATCTTTCAATCTAGCCACATCCTCCACCACTTCTACTCTAGGAACTGTTGCCTGTTCCACCACAGTAAGGCTCTCTATCACTGACTCCTGAAATTTAACAAATATCATCCTTGACTCAGGTGAACAATCCTTTAACACAATAAAAGCATCAAAAGTTGCCAAATGAAATAAATGTAGGGCCAACTTTTTATACCACACGTAAGACTTGCGAAGAGCAGTGTAAGGTTCCAACCTCTGATCTACTCTATCAACACCACCCATGTGCCCATTGTACGTAGGTTTGCGCACTTCCGCAACCTGACCGCAAACAGTCACAGGGGAAGTACTCTCATCATGGATGGTAGATAGCATGTACACATCCCTCCTGTCTGAAAATTTCAGAGCTAGCAGCTCATTATTCCGCAAGGCACTGTACTGTCCCCTCTCAAGTTTTTTACAGACAAGCTCCCTTGGATAGCCTTTCCGGTTAGAATGGATTGTGCCACAAGCAACAGTGTCCACTCTAAACAACTCCTTGAACAACTGCACTCCAGTGTAGAAATTATCTACGTACAAATGGTGACCTTTGTTAAACAGTCGTCTACCAAGTTCCCAAACAATTTTTTCGCTAACTCCAAAAGTGGCCGGACAACTAGGAGGGTCAATACTGGAAACCCTACCAGTGTAGACCCGGAAATTATACACATATTCTGTACTGCTTTCTGACAGCATATACAATTTAATCCCATACCGTGCCCTCTTACTAGGAATGTACTGCTTAAAAACTGAACGCCCCTTGAAAAGGACCAAAGACTCGTTCACACTTATCTCTTTGCCTGGAACATAGACCTCTGAAAACCGATCTACAAAATGATCAAGGACAGGCCTAATCTTAAAAAGACGGTCACAATCAGGGTGATCTCGTGGCAAGGCTAAAGCATTGTCTACAAAATGCAGCATACGAAGAAGAAGCAAATACCGATTACGTGTCATAGTTGCAGGAAATATAGCTGCTGTCATCAAGGGACTAGTAGACCAATAAGAAGCCAGTGACGGCTTCCTGATCAACCCCATCAAAAAAGTCAAACCTAAAAACTTTTTCATCTCTTCCAGATATGTTGGAACCCACTGAGTAGCTCTAGACTGAGGCTTAAGTCTGGCAGCGTTGTCCCGCAAATATTGCGCTGCATACAAATTAGTCTGCTCCACAATCTCTTCCAAAAATACATCGTCCATAAACAAGTGAAAGAAATGGACAGGCAAAAAGTTTTCCGTATTGACTCTACACCCTGGGAGACCAGTAAATGCAGGTAACTGTGGCTGCTCCATGTTTGGGGCAATCCGGGTGTCAGGTCTTCTAATGGGAAACCCTTCAGCCCCAGACTGCTGCACTCTTGGCACATCAATGTCCTCCTCTACAACAGGCCCTTCATCTGCACTGAGAGTAGCTTCCTCATCAGAAGAATACTCTCGGACAGAAAACTCACTGCCAGAATCTCTCACTTCCTCCTCTGTCTCAGATGCAGAGTCAGTCTCGTAATCATGGTCTGAAGACGACTCAAAGAGCATGCCAACAACCTGCTAAGCGGTCACTCTGTGGCTAGCCATGATCCTCACTAACAACAAATAGATTGCCAACAACAACTAGCACTAAAATAAGTAATAAACAAAATGTAGCTTTATCACAAAGATAAAAACTAAAAAAACTATACCACTGACTCGCCTGAAAAAGCTACTCACCAGCAACTACTCTGCACAGACACAGCAATCACCAATGGTATCCCACTAAAAAGAAAAAAGAAAAAAGCAATTTAGACATATGACAACACAAATAACATTGTGCTCAAATCTAAGGACAATTTCACACACAATACTGCATTTAGTACACCACCTACAAACATGTCATTCATGCATGTCAACAATACTCCTTTGGAGTAAATTGCTTTCACTTACCTAAAACATGCAACTATGCAAACCGCAGGACAACTACTGCCAAAACCGCAAGGATCCACAGCAAAGGAAGCCAAAGCTTTGAACTAGAACAAAAAGAAGAAATAAACTGTTATAATCACAAATACAAATACTTCGCCAGTTGACAAACACCCCACCACCAAGAACTTAGAAATTGTCCATGGTGCCTAAGTGGCTTTTGCCCCACTAGGAGGCAGATGGGCCTAAAAAAAAAATAAGCTGATCTGCCTCCAAGGTGGGCAGAAATGGCCATCACTAACGTGCCCCCTTTGGGGGGGCGACCCTTGCCAAAGGTGCAGCCGCCCCCCACCCACACAAAACACACATACACACAGGATCACTGGTGCCTAAGCGGATTCTGCCCCCAGGGGCGTAAAAAAATTGGCCGATCTGCCCCCAAGGAGGGCAGAAATGGCCAACAGCTCTGTGCCCACTTTAGGGGGCGACCCTTGCCAAAGAGGGCAAACGGGGGGCACCCCCAGCACTAAACAAAAAAAGGGGAATCAAAAAACAAATCCCTGCCGTATTGGTGGTTTCTGCCCTCCTTGGGGCCAGATGGGCCTACAGGCAGAGATAGCCAATACGAAATGTCCCCCCCTTGGGGGGGCGACCATTGCCCAAGGGGTGCCCTCAAATACACAAAACACACACACACCTCACAATCCCTGGCGCCTAGTGGGTTTCGACCCCCCCGGGGGCCAGATCGGCCAAAAAACATGGCCTATCTAGTCCCGGGGGGCCGAAACATATAAAAAAAATATTGCCCCTGGGGCAGCGACCCTTGCCTAAGGGGTCGCTGCCCTACAACAAAGAAAACAATTTCCCTGGTGTCTAGTGGTTTTTGCCCCCTAGATAATAAATAAATAAGAAAAAAAATAGCCCCCAATGGGAGTGACCCTTTCCCAAGGGGTTGCTCCAAAACAATATGCAGAAAAAAAAACATCCCTGGTGTCAGTGGTTTTTCGACCTCCCCTGGGGGCAGATCGGCCGATTTTTTGGCCGATCTGCCCCCGGGGGGGGGGGGGCTAAAAAGGAAAAAAATGCCCCCCAATGGGAGCAACCCTCGCACAAGGGGTCGCTCCCAAACAATATGCAGAAAAAAAAACATCCCTGGTGTCTAGTGGTTTTTCGACCCCTCCCTGGGGGCAGATCGGCCGACCGATCTGCCCCCAGGTGGGGCCGAAAAAGGAAAAAAATGCCCCCCAATGGGAGTGACCCTTGCCCAAGGGGTCGCCCCCCAAAACTACCAACAAAAGGTAATCCCTGGTGCCTAGTGGGGATTCCTGCTCCAGGATCGCGGGTCCCGTCCGTGATGCTGGAGCAGGAATCCACAGAAAACAGGCACCGGGGGAAAGGAAAAACCCTTTCCTTTCCCCCGTGTCTGTTTTTCCCCCACCCCCCACCCCCAAAGAAGAAAGGACTCACCGTTTCCCTCATTTCTTCTCGACGCACTGGAAGCAAATGGCTTCCAGCGCGTCCCTCAGCAATATTCATGCTGTGCGCGCTGATGTCATCGGATTGCGGAGGGGGGTTTGGGGGGCAAAGGGGAAGGGCTTCCCCTTCCATCCACGACCAGGGGGTGGGGGTGGGGGGCTCATGGGGGGAGCACTAGCGCTCCCCCAGTTCCCGGGTGCAGGACGAAGTGATCTCGTCCAAGGCACTGTAGGGGTTAAAAAGCGGACCACTAGTAATGAGGGCCTTTTGTGTATCATTTGAGAGTATGACTTGCCACAACCCTGTGTCCTGCAGTAGTGTTCTGGTGGTAGTTGAACAGAATTTGATTGCGAAGACGCCTGTAAACACACTATGAAAACCAGTGTGATAGCCCAGTTGAGAAAAAAGTCCACCTTCCAGGCACACTATTGGGGTTGGAGTACTTACTACCATATACCCCACGCCCAGTTATTTTAATATTTAGCAGTACCCCACATAATGAAAAAACATACTGGGCATCACACTGTTTGTTTAAATTTAATTTATGGATTCTAGGATAGAGAAGTGCCTTGCTGACTTCAGGGTGTAGGCCTGCTTTCCAATAAACCAACGTTTTTGGAGAACGTCGGGATGGCCTATGATAAATCACGACATCTGGTAGGTATCTGGGGACATCCTGACAAACTTGTTGCAATGTGTCAGAAAAAAGACTGGTACAAAAGTTGTAAACACCTATTTCACTCGTTGGCCTTTTTGTGTGAAACAGGATTATTGAAGGCTGGCTAACCCTTGAAGTCTGGCGCCTCTAGATACCCATGCTGGAGAGTGTCCATTGATATTGTTGTATGCTGGCATTGAAAATAATACCTGGTTGAAGGACTGAGTGGGGCTCTAGTTTATGTGTTGAAGACAACAATCGTCATGCTGAATTATAACAATTATTCACATTACACAAGCACATAATTTTTAACAAAATATACTACATATTAAATAAAAATGTTAGTGAGGGTGGGAATAAAAAAATAAATAAGTAAACTTGTTTTCTATAAATGAGTATATTTAATTTAGTTAATCATTTAGTGTGCATTTAATTGATGAGTTAAAATGCTGTAAATTTTATTTTATTTGTTCTAAACTAAAAAGAAATATTTAAAATTAATGTTGATTTATATTTTACATTAGGGTTTAATATTTTTTAAAGAATAATAAACTTTAATCATTCTCGCTATCATTCCTTTTGGAAACTTTTTGCTTTGGTCGGGGAGATCTATGTTACTATCAGCAGCATTACACTTGTAAATCCTGTTCTAGCTGGCTCCACCCGTTGATGTGAGGGTGTCGAGGCAATGAAGTCTGCATCTAGATGTAAATCTGCACTCAGAAGTGGCGAGTAGCAAAAAAGAATTACATCTAGGTGGAGAAGTAACTACATAGATGAGTAAATATACTGGCATATATTTATATTTGTAAACAGGCCTCATGGACACTGCAACAGTTATGGGCTGACTGGCGTCTAAAAAGTTGAATAGTTTGAACAGTGTTTTTTCACCACCTTGGACAGTGGTAAATGATTGATTGTCACAACAACATTGAAGGTATATGCTATTTTTGTCTACAAATCTAACAGCACTTATTGAGATCTCTAAAGCAAAGAAAAACACAGCACAATAACATATACACTGCAACATAGCAAAATAATTAAATAACAGGGCACATTAGAACAAAACAGTAACAACCAGATGTAACCCAGCAACCCCTGTACTACACAACAGCATCAAATTTCAATAAAAATACACATCAGCTCAAAAATCAGCAGGCCACATCACCACCATAACAAAATGAAATACAGCAAACATGCACAAGCTTTCTACTCACTTAAAGCCTCCAGGAAATTACTGTCGTAATAAGAGGGTTACATGTATTTACACCAACCACTACCTTAACTCAGCACTTGTTAACATATCTCAAGTAAAGAACAGAACAGAGCACACTATCATGAACAAAGCAACACAACAACATAATTAAAACTTAACAGGGCATACCACAACAATCAAAATAGAATGCATTGCGACAACCAAAGTACAACACAACATCACATTGCAATAATGCAGCACAAAAATACAGCAGCACAAGAACACAGCAGAATATATCACCAGCACAACAAAATAACACACAGCAAATATGCATAAACATTCTTGTCATATATGTTAGCACGTCGGACCTTAACAAGTAATCTTACAAGGAGAAGCGAATAGGTCGATGAACCTGTCGCGTAGGCTCTCATTTTTCTAATGAGACTACTGGATTTTGAACAACAGGATCCCCCTCGGTGTGGGAGACTGAGTCCAACCCACTGTGGGTAACACCTGTTGCTTCAATCCGGGTTTTGCTCCGGCTAACCAGCAGTGCCTTACCCCTACCAAAGACTAGTGGTGATTGAGCAGCCGAGCGCATGACATACTCAACCTCTCAGGGGAGTCGTGGTCACTCAGGTCTCATCCAGTTCTCTCATTTACAATCAAGTCTCATATATAAATGACAAACAGAAGCAGCATATATTTTAATAATGAATTTAATAAAACAACTGCATCTTAGATAGCAAAACGTGAGCTGCAATAACCAGGTCAACACAACATGACAGAATTAGAACTGAGACGAGAAGAGTGAAACATAACAACAACGCTATCATATTGTCACTATAATCAATGGACTATTGCCTATCTACGTTATGATTGAGCACAGCATGCTAAGCTCTAATTCTGCCTTTCAGGTTCCCCTGGGAAGACATCAACTCCCATACCTCAGCAAAGGCCTGCGATCTGTTTTTGCATCTGTAGCGAAGCATTCGGCAGTCAGCATACAGTCGTGGCTACCTGGCTGGAATCTTCCTCTAACGTGTAAGGGACAAGGAAGTGTTTATATAATAACACAGTTGTTATTCTGAGACAATGTCCCTACGTAAGGATATGTATTTTCTACAAATATTGGAGACTAAACTTCTACCACGTTCACCGGCAATGTACCTAGCTGTAGCCTTGAAGGAAGCACAGAGTGATCAAAAATGTCTTGTCTGAGAACAGAGTTCTGGCCTAGGCAAAAACAGTTAGATAGATGAAAATAAAACAAGACCGTAAAACTGGTTATTGTAATATTAATAAGACGAAGCCGAATAAAATATATCTAGGTTAGAGTGCACAGCGGCCTAGTGTGCTAAAATAACGTGCATGGAGCTATAACTAAAATGGCTACACAACAAACCTTTTGACCTGCTTCGAGTTTTCCCACCATATATCAAGTACATGCACAGATCAATAACCAATAACAATCAATAACATTGGTAATCAATAGGAGTCACACACCATGACCTCGCAGTCATGAATAAGCACACCTTTAGGTAAAAGTTTAAATATTTATTTCCCTATGTTAACAATGCTAATGGTACGTAACTTAATCTCAAAATCAAATGGTAAACATACAGAAGCAACACTGGCTGACCAAAGAGGTGAAAGAATCACAACCTAATCAAAGCTTGAGCTACTACACATTCTAATGTCACAGTACAAATTAATAGCACGAATATCTGTGCAAATTATATCACACACATTTAGATTCAGCAAAGAAAATACATCAAATGTTATTACATGTATTGAACTTCATTAGTGAGGACCCTAACTAACATCAGAATAGAATAGCATGTTTGGGCTTCGTGCAAAACACTTTAGTCACACAAATTTGGAAAACTTCTAACTATAGCTCTATCAAAACAATGGCTGGTACCTGGGAACAAAAGCAAATAGACATAGCAATCAATGACAGTGACAGTATACCTCTCCTCAAATGGTTTAGCAAGCTAAGACAGTCTTCGTCATCAGGACATCAGTCTGGTCAGCGAGGCATCAGGATTCAGCGTCGAAGTTCAGAAAAATCAAAGTGTCTTTAGGCAATAAAGGTATGCATGTCTCTTATCAGGAAAATTTTATAGAAAATGGGTGGTCTCCTCCCAGTGCAGTCTAGCTAAGTTAGATTTCCTAAAACTACTTTCCATGTCCCATTAACCATATTGGTTAAAGAATCGCATGTTTGCAGTTAGTCCACTGAAACTTCAAATCTATGCTTTTACTTCTACATGCTTCACATGTTGATGATTGGCTCCCGTTCATCCGTTCTCGTCACTGTGCTCATCAGGTAACAATATTTTTGCAGCTTATACTCCAGTCAGTGAATTTATTGTCTTCTCCTGGGAAAGTCAGTCTTACACACATTACATTAAACATTGTTTCATTAGCTAGTTCATCATCTCTTAGCAAGTAGTTCTCATGAGAAAGACTTCAGCTACAAGCATTGGTTGGCACAGTGGAAAACCACAATTAAATTCTCTAAGCATCCATTTTATAGGTCGATTAAGACATGCAGCTTGACATGAGGCCATGCAACTAGGCCAAGACCTTGCTAAGTTAAGGCCTACGATTAATAAATCTCATACATAATGAATAACCCTTAATATGACATATTAGTACATTAATCAAACATAAGCTCATCATTTCATATTAATAAGCCATTAATATGTATACTTTGTAAACACCAGTGGCCACTCTGGTGGGCGCACCTTCAAATGCGTGCATTATGTTTCTCTAAGTTAATACATTTTCTGTGCAAATTCAACACTCAGGAGCATGAATAATCATTACTAATTTCATCAGTAACTCTGCGATAACAATCCCTCCTCTGATGACTAAATGTGTCATAACATTACATCTTCCCACACAATTTTTTTGCATCAGCTAAAATTCTTTCATTTCTATCCCCTCATATTTTCGTTCTCTTTTCCAATTTTCCCTAAACATATTTTCCCTTTTCTTCCCTTTTCTTCCCTCTTCTCATTATTCTTCATCTTCTTTAATTTGATCTTTTGACACAATTTACATACTCCCCATGCTCCAATTAAGCAAATCACAATTATCAATATCCTTTGTATTATTTTCAATATTATCCCTTTCCCAAGAGTGCTGAACCAATTTCCCACTGAAGCAAATCCTTTGCCAACATTTTCCCAAACACCTGGTTCTTTCAATTCTTTCAAATCAGCACTTTCATTAGTCAGATTAGTAAGTATGGTTCTAATTTCTTTACTATTATCAGGAATGAATGAACAGCAATGCCTAGAATTAAGCATTTTACAAACTCCGCCATCTTTTGCTAAAAGAATGTCTAACGCAAGGCGGTTCTGATGAGTCATAGCTCTTCCCGCAGCTAATTCTGTGTCTATCAGGAGTATGGCTCCTGAAAAATTTGTCAGCATGTTATCCACAATAGCAGACAACTTTCGAATCTTTATTGAATTCAGGACAAGTCCTACTAAAGGTATCATTGCTCCAAATACATCTCCAACCATACCAGAAGGAAACTCTCTCCTTTGTCTAATGTGATGTAACTCAGTCACTATAACAAAATAGCATGTCCCATACCATCCTCTTGGAAGACGGTAATAAGCATTAAGTCCATAGATGTAATATATGCCAGGAATCGCTGGATCCTGTCCATTCAACATAAAAGTCCATTTACTTTGAAACAAAAACATGTCTACATTCATTTGTTCCCACAAATAAAGTGTCAGTGCGAGACTTAGATCTATATACACAAAGCTTCCCTACATGTTGCGTATCTAAAGCTAATTTCCCTTGTGTTTTTATTGCACTAAAAGCACAACCATTCTTGTAAATCCTTTTCTAATTTCTCCTTTAATGCCTTTCTCCTGTCATCTGTGTGATCTAAGAAGCTCTTCTCTATAGGTGTGAGTAAGCATGTCCGGTTGTTCCTGTGAGCATAAGCTGTGCCAAAAGTTAATGTAGGTTCAAAGAATACCCTAATCAATATTATGTCATTCTCCTTAGCTATTCTACTCAGGTACCTAATTATGGGGACAAACGAAAACACCATGTCGTGGTTGGAGTAGAAATACTGAATGTACTCCTGGTAATCTATGATAGTTAACTCCTTCTTTGACTGATGAAGGAATCTGCGTACACATAAAACAATTCTTCGCATCCATCGTCTCAACATTCTCATTCAATAAGCGATAGAAGACATTAAAAGAAAGTTCCCCTTGTGCATTTCCTATGTGTAGATACTTCAAATCTAACCTAAACTTCTCTATTGCTGTTAATGCAGTGGTTGTCTCCAAAGATGAAGTATGGTTGGCTTTACTCTTATCAAAACAGTCATACCCACAATCAATATCACAAACACTATCACACACACAACTGCCAATCCAATACTCCTGTACTTACAGCACCTGTTCTTCCTACCCTGCTGACTAGTGTTACTCATGATCTGTAAAGAGTCAGATAGTAGAAGAGAAAAATCTACAAACTATGCAGCAAAAATCAAAAACAAAAATCTTCAATCTTCTTTCAGCAGTTCTTTACAGCTTTCAGTCTCACTTCCAGGATCCTTTTCTCAAAATCGGTAAACTTGTCGAAAATCGGTTTAGCAGCTTGTCAAAATATGTTTTTCCAAAAGTCAAATCAGGTTATAAAAGTCAAATCAGGTTACTTTCAACAGTCGCTTTCTTTTTGCACTTTTCTCAATCTTTGTTTCAACAATTCAGTTCATAAATTTCCTTCGAGTGCCAAACTATTGACCTGGAATATCTCGATCAACACAAAAAGACAAAAACTCTTTCTGCCATTCACTTATTGTTGCATATGCCCATTCAGGACCTGCGTACCTTCAACTTGCTATTCTATTTCTTTTCAACTTTTGATCTCCATCCAATTCTCCTTCACTCAGGTCTCCTCTCCTTATTGTATCTACTTCTTCTTCCTTTCTCTTTGCTTGTGACTCTGGCCACTTATATCCTTTTAGTGGACCCTTGGTCAATGCTCTTTTCAGTGTTGAACTTAAAACTTCTTCTTGCTTTGCAGGATTTTCTCTTGACGGACCTGCAACTGGTTCAGGAGGAGTTAGATCACATTGGCTTTGATCCAGCTCAACTCCTTCCCCCTCGGGGTCTGGTGACTGCTCTGTTTGTCTCTCAAAATCATCTACTTCTGGAAGAATCCCTTTCTGACAAGACTCTCCTGCTGCCTCAATTGAGATTGGTTCAATGTCACACTTCTGGAGGTTTTCTCCTTCATCTCTCACAGGAGTGACTAAACCGTCCTCAACGTGCTCAGCTCCAGAATCCGTTCCTCTTTCTTCTCTTTCTGGCTCTGAGGCTTGTCTTGTTGTAGTTGTTGGTACTCTTAGCAACTCATTCATTGTCCAAAGGAAATTACACTTTTTTCGTGTGGCTGTTGTGGATCCAGTTCAGAACTCCAGCACACTTCACAGCTGTGGTAGTAACCAGAACTACCTGGAATGGGCCTTTCCACCGAGGCTGCAAACACTTTTTCCTCATGTGTTTCCAGACCACAACCCGGTCACCGGCTCTCAGGTTGTGTCCTGGGTCATGGATCAGTGGCAGTGTGGTGGCTTCCACCTGCTGAGAGAAAGAGCGAACCACATCAGACAGACCTTTGCAGTAGTTCAACACCATATCATCTGTAACATTCACAAACACATTTGCAGGGACCACTGGCAACCTCACTGCTCTACCAATGAGGATTTGTGCGGTGACAATCCTGTCTTCCTGTCGGGTGTGTTTCTCATTGTCATCAGAACTAAAGGCAGTGTGTCAGGCCACTTCAGATTCATGGACGCACACATTTTTGCCAATCTTGATTTCAAGGTACCATTCATCTGCTCCACTAGCCCTGATTCTTCAGGGCAATAACTACAATGCAACTTCTACTCAATGTTCAATGCTGCACACAGTAATTTAATTACTTCATTGTAGAAGTGACTTCCCCTGTCTGATTCTAAAGAGATCAGAAACCCAAAACGTGGTATCAGTTCCCGAAGCAGTAGTTTCGCTACTGTGAGACTGTCATTTCTTTGTGTAGGGTGAGCTTCAATCCAATGGCTATAGATGCAGACAATCACCAACACATATCTCAAACCTCCACACACAGGCATCTAAATAAAATCCATTTGCATTCTGCTGAATGGACCTCCTGCTTTTCCAATGTGGCTCAAATTAACCACCGTCCCTTTTCCCGCGTTCATTTGCTGACAAATGACTCAACAATGGCAAACTGCGTCAGCAGATTGTCTAAATCTTGGGTTGAACCAATTATGCTTGAACAGGTGAATCGTGGCATCCTTCCCAACATGTGCTTGACCTTGATAAAACCTAGCCATTTGAGACAACAGACTATTTGGCAGAACCAATTGACCCTCTTCTGAAACCCACAATTCATCCTGTCTCTGTATACATTTCATTTTGCTTCATGTTAGTTTTTCCTCCCTGTCAACATTACTCTGCAGTGTTCTCAATTCTTCCAATGTATCTATTACATGTAATGCAAAACTTGGAAATGTTTCATCTTCTTCAGGTAACAGTTCCCACTTATCTTTGAACGATATACAGATCAATGCGCAAAACCTTGCGACTTGATCCGCATATCCATTTCCCATTGACACAAAATCTTGTGATTTCAGATGTGCACTGTATTTCATTACGGCAATCTTTTCAGGCATTTGGATGGTATGCAACATTTCCTTAATTCTCTCACCATTTCTCACTGGTAAATCCGGAGAGGTCATGAAACCTCTCTGCGACCACAATTGGCCAAAGTCATGATCTATCTAAAGCCATATTGGCTATCTGTATAGATGGTAACTTTAAGCTGAGCAGAAACATGGCACGCTCTAGTAAGAGCTACCAGTGCCGCTAGTTGTACAGAGTACACTCCTCGAAGCCAAGACGCTTCCAGTATACCAGAAATTGTGCACACAGCATATCCTGCTCTCAGTACTCCTGAATTGTCTTTTAGACAGGAACCATTAACAAAGATAATTTGGTCACTTTCTTGCAATCGGGTGTCTCTAATGTCAGGTCTCGGCTTTGTGCACAAATTAGTTACCTCAAGACAATCATGCTCAATGTCTTCCAATTTTTCAATTGCAACATTTTCATTTGGAAGTAAGGTTGCCAGGTTCAGTACCGTACATCTTTTCAATGACACATTTTGTGACCCTAAAGTACTCGTCTCATAACGGGTCAGCCTGGCAACTGTCATTTATTGGGTTCTCATTTTTGTAAGTAGGATCTCAATAGAGTGAGGGACGATGATAGTTAAGGGGTGTCCCATCACAATGTCCTCACACTGTGTGAGGGTCTGTCCAGCCACTGCAACTGGATGCAGACAATCTGGTAAAGGTGCTGCGACTGGGTCCAAAGTAGCTGAAAAATATGCTACTTGGCGATTTATACCTCCCTGGACCTACGTCAAGACAGACAAAGAACATGCATTTCGCTCATGACAAGACAATGTGAAAGACTTTGGGGGTGATTCCAACTTTGGCAGGCGGCGGAGGCCGCCCGCCAAAGTTCCCCCAACAGAATACCGCTACGCGGTCAGAAGACCGCCGCGGTTATTCTGTGTTTCCCGCTGGGCTGGCGGGCGACCGCCAGAAGGCCGCCTGCCAGCCCAGTGGGAAACCCCTTCCCACGAGGAAGCCGGCTCCGAATGGAGCCGGCGGAGTGGGAAGGGTGCGACGGGTGCAGTAGCACCCGTCGCGATTTTCAGTGTCTGCATGGCAGACACTGATAATCTTTTAGGGGCCCTCTGCACTGCAGGGGCCCCCAGGGGCCCCACGACACCCCTCACCGCCATCCTGTTCCTGGTGGTCACAACCGCCAGGAACAGGATGGCGGTGAGGGGGTCGGAATCCCCATGGCGGCGCAGAGGATTCCTCAGGGCAGCGGAAAACCGGCGGGGAACCGCCGGTTTTCCGTTTCTGACCGCGGCCATACCGCCGCTGTCAGAATGCCCTTGGGAGCACCGCCAGCCTGTTGGCGGTGCTCCCGCGGTCCCCAACCCTGGCGGTGTCGGACCGCCAGGGTTGGAATCACCCCCTTTGTGTAGTCAGGCATACCCAAAGCCAGAGCTTTGCACAGACTCTCTCTCAATTCAGAAAACGCTTTCATACAAGCCTGGTCTAACACTATGGGAACGGTGACCTCCTATTGGGTCAGCTTCTGCAAGGGCTTGTGAATTACTGAAAAATTGGGAATCCATTGGTGACAGTAGCCTACCATTCCTAAGAAAATCCTGACATCTCTCTGCGTGGCTGGGGGACTCATCTACAATATAGTTGTGACCCTTTCTCTGGATATTTTCCTTGATCCCTTCTCAATCTGGTGACCCAGATATTTCACCTCTTTCTGACAGTATTGCAATTTAAGTGGTGACACTTTGTGACCATTCTTTCCCAAATGGTTCAGTAAGGCAACCGTGTCATACTTGCACTCGTCCTTCATTTTGGATGCAATCAGCAAGTCGTCAATGTACTGTACGAGTGTCGATTGGAAAGGCAATTCCAACGACTCCAGATTCTTTTTCAAGATCTGATTGAATATGGAAGGTGACTCTGAAAACCCTTGAGGAATTCAACACCAGCAGTAAACTCTGTCCAAAAATTTGAAACAAAAGAGAAATTGGCTATCCTCATGAAGAGGCACAGAAAAGAAGGCTTGTGACAAGTCTATGACAGTGAATCATTCAGCATCACATGGAATCTGAAACATTATCACAGCTGGATTTGGCACCACAGGGCAACATTTGATCACAATGTAATTTATTATTCTCAGATCCTGGACTACCCAAACCATTCCACTGGGCTTTTTCAATCCGATTATCGGTGAATTACATGGGCTGTTCAACACTTCTTTCAAGAGCCCTTGGTTTACAAAGTCTGCAATTATGTAAGCAACCTTTATAAGACTATCCTGTGGCATGTGATACTGGGGAATTTGGGGAAAAATTGTGTTTGGCTTTACAAGAACTCTAACTGGCTCCACTTCCTTTATCAGGCCAATCCCTTTCTCTGTCAGATTCCATACTTTTTCTTTAACCATTCCCAGTAAATCAGGAGGAAGCTCCTTCACTGTGAACACTGGAAAGAAATTAATCAGGGGGTACTCCTCATTTATTGTCTCACATTCTGTCTCTGGAGCTAGGTCATCCTCATCATCACTATTCGTCTGTATCTCAATTCTGTCATTTGAACAAATAATTGAGCACCTGGTTTTACACAGCAACTCTCTTTCCAATAGGGATACCGGACTTGAGTCACAGACTACAAATTTGTGCAATCCCTGAAAGTTGCCAATTTTAACCTGAACTGGTTCTGTAATTGGGTTGGTCAAATACTGATTCACTGCTCTTACAATCTGGACTGTCTTTCCTGAAAGGGACAAATTCAGAACCTCTGCAGATCTTACTGTAGAGCGTGTAGCTCCTGTTTAAACCAAGAATGAAACTCTGTGACCCATGAGTTGACCTTTCACATAGGGACCTTTCTGATCTACTTGTAAGGAAGCTGCAAGCACACATTCCTCCTCATCCAAACTCTCGCTCACCCAGTCATCGTTTATTCCATCCTCACTGGGTAATGGGAATTGGTGTACTGTGTTATTACTTTGGTTAGACCTCTGACCTGTGACATGTTGAGGAAGCATCACCTGCTGTTGTTAAATTAGGACTTGAAGTATTTGAATTTGCTGTCTAGGTACCATGGAAATCTGCTGTTGCATTGGCTGCAACTGTGTCATTTGTACATGTGGCATTTGCACCGACTGCATGGGTTGAACATTTTGCATTTGATTCGCATTATTCAGAAAATTTGGATTATGACCTCTCATTCTCGGTCCTTTCGTGCTTTGGAACGAGTTGATGTCACCTGTTTGCTGGACAGCACCCTCCTGTACCAACATCGGACACTCCTGTTTCCAAAGTCTGACCGCTCCTCAAGTGTGACAAGGCAACACTCTCTTCATTCCCTGCACATCATTCTGAACCACTACAGTACTCAAGTCTGGACCACGATTTACATTACCTCTACCTCTCATCTGATTCTGAAATGCCACATTTCCCTGCTGGTGCTGTTACTGCTGCAGTGGAAAATGTTCCTGCATCCCTGTTTGTGCCACATTAATCTGCATCACCATCGCCTTTTCTTTCAGCTTTCTCTTCTTCAACTCAGTCTCATCACTACAGTTCTTTGCATATTGCAGTACCTCATCAATCTGTTTTGCTTACCAGCAAATGAAATGACTCTTAATCATCTGACTAATTTCAGGTCTCAATCCTTCCACAAATCTGAACATGAAATGAATCACGTCTTTCAGCTCAATTGTCTCTGTAATGCTTGATCGCCTTCAACAATCTCTCATAATACGCATGTATAGACTCCTTTGCTTCTTGAGCTGTCCTGTCTATTCTTTGCCAGTCAGTGTTTTTGGGTGAAATTCTCGTTTTCAAAAATTCAATCACTTTGTAATAATACTTCATTACCTCAGGAGATGGCACTCCTCTAACCTGATCTCTCTCTGGTTCTTTTGTCGGCCAATCTATACTCTTCTTGCACTCTATCCACAAATCACTTGGAACTACTATCTCTAATAGAGTGTTCAAGTCTTCCCACAAGCACTTTTCAAGTTTCACGAACCTGTCTGTCTGCTGGTACCATTCTACTGGCTTCTCTCTCAACCTGGGATAATCATTTGTAAAAGACAGAATGTCACTTCTGCTCCACGGGATCTGGCTGAAATTCTGTCCTGGAATCTCTCTCATTGGTAAGATTTACACTGGATCCTTACTCTGCTGCACATTTGCAGTCAGCGCCGCAGAATCCCTTTTTGTTTTATCTCTTTTCTTTACCCATCTGCCTTCCCATCTATCTAATGGTCCCCAGGTCTGGGCATTCTGAAGTAACTCTGTAAGATGTGCCTTCATCCCTGCAGATCTCATGTGTTCAAAATCTTTTGTATCAAAATCTACCCTGTAACTTCTTTTCAAATGCTTCATTTTCTCTATTTCTATGTCGTACTTTTCTGCCAGGTCTGCTAGCTTTTGATGCACATTGCTCACTTCCCTTGTGATTTTCGGGCACAGATATCTCAAATCTGCTTCTGTTTAAGACTCTAATCTGTTTGCACTCATAGTGGTTTTGAAAACCTCAGAAATGTAAGGTTCCCTGAAGTGTATGCATTAAGATGCTCAATGGTTTATGTATTTCATATTTATCAGACTTTCAAAACCAATGGTGACAGTAATGGATTTATGGTTCCATTTCTGTGAGGTAAATACCAGACTGAAGGATGTCCCCTAAGCATCAACTAAATTTCACAAACGTCCTGGGTCTAGTGTCAATTGATATGAGTGGATGATGAGTTTGGATGTGTGAAGGTCATTCTTGTTGGGGGTGCAATATTTTTCTGCTGTCAACTCAAGACTGATCTTGTCAGAGCCATAGCCCCTAACAGGATAGACCACTATAATACATTTAAATGAGCTCACCCGCTTCCATTCCTAGTCTTGTGTAGTTCAAGTATTCCCCTCCCTTAGGAGCACTCGGGGTATTCAGCTTGTCTATCCGTTCAGTCAATTGCTGGGCAGTCAAACCTTGCAACGAAATGTTGCGGGCCTGGGCACGTGATGTCTGTTGCACAGCTGCATTTGGAGGCTGTGGTGTTAGTCATTTCAGACTCTGGCTAACATTCAACCCTATGACAGTATCCGGAGGAACTCCGAATGGACTAAGGTCTAGCAAAGATCTTGATCCGTCAAAAGTCTGTCCCACTGGATATTTTCATTAAGCCCTCCCCTCATTGAATTTTGACTCAAGACTCCCTATCCACCTGCTCTGTTATTCTCCTGTGCAAATAAAGGAACAATTGGGCCAACAGTAACAGGTACAGATACAGCATCTTGGCTTGGTCTGACATTCAGGTTCTGTGGGAGTGTAATTCCCGCATTTTGGTTCATCAGTACAGACATTTCTGACTGTGGGCCTGCTATTGGAGTGTATTTCGGCATTGTTTGTGACTGCACTTGAGGCAGTAAAAGTGGAGTTTGTTCTGTCTGAACCAATGTCGGTCTCGGAAAAGCCTGTCCTGTAGGCACTATTAGATTGGTGGCAGTTTCCACAATGGGCACATCAGGGTAAATTCTCTGGACATTTGGCTGTGGCACATGATTTTGGAATACTGGATTAGTAAGTGCGTCAAAACTGCTCTGCATTGGGCTCTGTGTCATACTCAGATTAGCCTGCACTGGACCCGCTGTCATGTTAACCTGGGTTGGAGCTGAAGGATCTACACTAGTACTCTGACCACTCTCTTGCGCTGCATATGTTGGGGGACGATTTCTCAATAACTGCAAAATAAACTCATCATCATCTGACTCTTCCTCCTATGTTAAAGATCTCCTAGCCTCTCCCGATCTCCGCTCTCCACTCTCCAAAGGGCTTCTGTTTGACTTTCTAGTGGCTTTCCTTCCTTCTCTCTCATTGTCCTGTTTAATCGCTGGAAACATCTTAATCCCCTGTAAAGTCTTGGTTCTCCACAATTTCTGACAAACGTCTCATCTACCCTGCGCTAGTGTCTTCTCTGCCTCTCTCATCCTCCTCTCAAATTTCTGTTGCTATTGCTTTCTAGCCACTAATTCCCCAATTGCTAATGCCTCGAACTGTGCTGGTCTTTGGAGGAGGTTTCAGATCATACAAATTCTCTAAACTCCTCAAATTAAATGTTCCATAGACACGAAATGCTAAACTCCCATCTTTCTCTGTCACTTTGCACCATTGCTTTAGCCAAAGACATGGTGCAGTGCCCTTTTCTTCGATTACAATGTAAACTGGTGTGCCTTCTGGTGGTGCAACATCCCCTATGCTCGAGGTAATGTTCACATCACCCCTTAAAGCACTCTTTAAAACTTTGAAAAATGTCATCCTTTCGACCTCTGTGTTTCTCTAAATGAAATCAGGAAGTAAATTTTAATCCCAGAATTCTCTTCACCTACCTTCTCAGCCACGGATGGCTGCCAATCCTTGTGAGACCCTTCTCACTAACTAACCTATCCCAGCGCAGCTCCAATGACATCACACTCAAACGTACTGCGGCTAACAAAGCTTTGCAGCTTGTCCTCCCTAACTCAAATTCACACAAAACTAGTACAATATATTGCGAGCACTAACCAAAATCAAAAACAAATTTGTCCGTTTACTACAGGTACGGTAACACAATCGCTTCAGGCTTTACGGATTTTTCACTGATGGCGTTTCACTCTAACAGCTACTCTTTCTTTCTCAGTTTCCCTGATTCGCAAGCAAAGTTTGACCCGCATATTTCACTCTGAGCAGTGGGTCTGTCCTGGTGCACATAGGACTCCCCAAATCTCAGTCGAAAATTGATTTCACTCACTTTGACTTACACTCTGATTCATTGACCACGCCTGATCGACCTATTAAACCAGACAGACAAATGACAACAAAAAACAAGTGCCTCATACCCTTTTGAATATACTTTTCAATATACTCCGGAGTCTTAGACCACGCAGGGTCCGTTATAGCAACAACCACGTGAACAATTGTTTAGCACAAAGTGCCACACGATTCCCCTACTCTCACACCTCAGAGTACGCACACTCCTTTTACAACTTCATTTGGAGTATGCAAATTCCCTAAACCCTCACAAATACAACAATTCACCTGCGATTTGAATAAGCTGTGCAAGCGCAAAGCCTACTTAATTCACACTGTCACTAGAAGACCGAGAACATCCTCAAACAACCACTGGCAAGCTCCAAGATTCTGGGAAAGTCATTTTAAGTACTTAGGGGCACAGTTTCTCTCCACTTTGTATCATTGAAACAAAATAAATTCTAACTCTCTATGATGGGGCTCTTTAGGAGACAAACCATGTATAGGGCCTCTATCATGGGCTCTTCAGGAGATGAGCCATCAGTCTGCTACAATCTCTGTTAGCGCGCCCGACCTTAATAAGTAAACTTACAAGAAGACATGAATAGGTCGATGAACCTTTTGACTCACTTCCAGTTTTCCCACCAGATATCCCATACATGCACAGGTCAATAACCAATAACAATCAATAACATTAGTAATCAATAGGAGTCAGTAATTGTCACACACCATGACCTTGCAGTCATAAATAAGCACACCTTTAGGTAAAAGTTTAAATATTTATTTCCCTATATTAACAATGCTAATGTTATGTAACTTAAGGCCATATGTACGAACACTTTTTCCCATAGACACAGAATGGGAAAAAACCTTTGCTACATCTGGCCCTTAACCTGTTAGGTGCGGGCGTCGGCCACTGGCCGACGCCCACACACCCTCCCTGGTGCGGGTCACGACCAGTGGCCGACACCAGGAAGGGTATCAATAAATCCTCGGGTGCGTCGCACCTGAGGATTTTTTTTTTTTTTTAAACCCCCCCCGGGAGACACAGAAGCTTCCGTGTCTCCCCCCGCCCCCCACCCGCCCCTTTGTGACGTCAGCGCGCCTTGCGGCGCGCTGACGTTGCAAAGGTGTTTTCCCCATCAAAGCAGGAAGCAGCCTTGCGGCCGCTTCCTGCTTTGATGGTGAAAACGGCCTTTCTCACGTTCGGGAAGGCCTCGTAAGAAAGGGGAGTGTCTCCCCTTTCTTACGAGGCCTTCCTGAAAGTGTTTCCTGGCCCCCGATCGCAGCACAGCTGCGATCGGGGGGCCAGGAAACACTTTGAAAAGGCCTCGTAAGAAAGGGGAGACTCTCCCCTTTCTTACGAGGCCTTCTCAAACTGTTTCTGGCCCCCGATCGCAGCTGTGCTGCGATCGGGGGCCAGGAAACACCACTAGACGCCAGGGATTTCACTTTGGGGGGGCGGCCCCCTCGGAAAACGGGCCGCCCCCCCCCCCGGGGGCATAATTAATAAAAAAAAAAAAGGTAGGTGCCCCCTGGGGGGGGGGGTGGGATTGTTTTTTTTTTTTTTTTTAAATAAAAATAAAAAATAAAAAAATGACAGGGGGTCGCCCGTGGGCAGGGTGACCCCCTGTGGGGGCAATTTTTTTTTTTAGATGTTGTAGGGTTTCCCTGGGGGCCATTTTGGCCCCCAAGGAAACCATACAACAACTAAAAAAAATAGATCTATATATAGATCTATATTTATATATCTATGTAGATAGATATATCTATGTACATGGATATATCTATAGATATATCTATGTACATAGATATATATATATATATATATAGAGGTAGATCTATATATACCAAAGAGATTTATAAAGTGTGCTACTCACCTGTGAGGGTCTCAAGGCGCTTGGGGGGGGCGGGGGGAGGGAAAGGGGCTGGGAGGTTCACTGTTCGAAAAGCCAGGTTTTGAGGCCCTTCCTGAAAAGAAGTAGGTTTGGGGTCTTGCGAAGGTGGGTTGTGAGGGCGTTCCAGGTTTTGGGTGCAAGGTAGGAGAAGGATCTGCCCCCGGTGGTGGTGTGTTTGATGCGGGGGACAGAGGCGAGAGAGAGGTCAGCTGAGCGGACGTTTCGTGTGGGGGTGTGGAAGGTGACTCTCGTTGAGGTAGGCAGGGCCTGTGTTGTGGAGTGATTTGTGTGCGAGGATGAGGATCTTGAAGGTGATCCTTTTGTCAATGGGGAGCCAGTGGAGGGATTTGAGGTGTGGAGAGATGTGTTTGTGTCGGCGGAGGTCGAGGATGAGTCGTGCTGCTGAGTTCTAGATGCGTGTAGTTTGCGCTTGAGTTTTAGAGTGGTGCCGGCGTAGAGGGCGTTTCCGTAATCAAGCCTGCTGCTGATGTGTGCGTGAGTGACAGTTTTTCTGGTCTCTGTGGGGATCCATTTGAATGTTTTTCAGTATACGGAGTGTGTTGAAGCATGAGGAGGTGAGAGCGTTGATTTGTTGGGTCATCGAGAGGGAGGAGTCTAGGATGATGCTGAGGTTGCGTGCTTGGTTGGCGGGGGTGGGTGCAGGGCCTAGCGTGGTGGGCCACCATGAGGGGTCCCAGGTGTTTTTGTGTGGGCCAAAGAGGATTATTTCGGTTTTGCTTGAGTTGAGTTTCAGGTGATTGGCTGTCATATATATATCACTTTTGTCAATATGTGTGTGGTTTCCCTGGGGGGAAAAGGGTCCGACTTGTCTAGTGGCAGTTTTAGTGCCATAAAGAAGCGCAGAAGGTTTATATGCCTACTGCAAAGAGCAAATCTGTATTTTATGTAAATAGCTGAGTACATTAGCAAAGTCTATGGAGAGATGAAGGGCACTTTTGCTGGGTGGTAATGAGGGAATCCGAGGAGGAGGGAGTGGGAGCACCAATAATGATTGTTGGACTGGGCGCAGGAGGTGCTTAAGACTGTGACGAATGGTATGTGACAAGGTGTTTTTTGATTGTCTTGAAAGTACGTGCTGATTGAGGGAAGAAGTGCAGGTAAGGTGGCCTCTACTGTTGCACGTATCTCACACACCATCGATTTTGTGACTGTCTACGTAGGCTAGTGTTTTAGAGCAACAGTTTAGCCAATAGCAGAGATGGCATCTTGATGGATGACTGCTGCCTACACTCGGGTTATAGAGGACCGCTCTGACATAGGATCAGAGACTGAGACATCAGATACTGAGACAGCATCTGAGGGATAGGACAATGGCGCAGACTCTGGGAGTGATTTTTCAGTCAGAGGAGTTCCATTCGATAACTCCTCTTCCAGTACATTATGAGGGAGGTGATGAGGACAGTCCTGCTGTCCCTTCGCAAGCTGTTTGTGCAACTGGGTAATAGTGGGTTAGGTCAACCCAGAGAGCAGGTGAATGCGGCAGCAAGCAGAGAGAGAGTGCTCTCTTGGGAGCTCCCCAATTTAGTTCAGCCCCAAATTCCACCACCCAAATCATATTGTGGAGACATCAAAATTATCCATGGCAAAACAAACTGGTTTTGTAAGGCAGGCACCTGTGTTTTTGGTCCTGGATTCGGCGGCCATATAGAGAAACACACTAAACCCAAACATTTCTGGAAACTAGACATTCGGGGGAGTCCACAGAGGTGTGACTTGTGTGGCTTCCCCAAAGTTTTCTTACCCAGAATACCCTGCAAAGCTGAAATGTTGAAAAAAAACTCAATTTTTCTCGCATTTCTGTCACACAAACTACAGGAATATGCTGGGATCCACAATATTCCTACCACCCAGTGACTCCTCACCTGTCCTGATAAAAACACTACCCCACTTGAGTGCCTACACCTAGTGTCTGTGTCAGGAATGGATCACCCCAGGGTCAACAGCTGCCTCACGTAAGGACCAACATTGACCGTTGTGTGATCTATTCCTGTCGCAGGCACCAGGCCTAACCACACAAGTGAGGTATCATTTTTATCGGGAGGCTTGGGGGAACGCTGGGTGGAAGGAAATTTGTGGCTCCACTCAGATTCCAGAACTTTCTGTCACCGAAATGTGAGGAAAACTTGTTTTTTTAGCCACTTTTTGAGGTTTGCAAAGGATTCTGGGTAACAGAACCTGGTCCGAGCCCCGCAAGTCACCCCTCCTTGGATTCCCCTAGGTCTCTAGTTTTCAGAAATGCACAGGTTTGGTAGGTTTCCCTAGGTGCCGGCTGAGCTAGAGGCCAAAATCTACAGGTAGGCACTTTGCAAAAAACAGCTCTGTTTTCTGTGATGTGTCCACGTTGTGTTTTGGGGCATTTCCTGTCGCGGGCGCTAGGCCTACCCACACAAGTGAGGTATCATTTTTATCGGGAGACTTGGGGGGACGCTGGGTGGAAGGAAATTTGAGGCTCCTCTCCGATTCCAGAACTTTCTGTCACCGAAATGTGAGGAAAACTTGTTTTTTTAGCCACTTTTTGAGGTTTGCAAAGGATTCTGGGTAACAGAACCTGGTCAGAGCCCCGCGAGTCACCCCATCTTGGATTCCCCTAGGTCTCTAGTTTTCAAAAATGTACAGGTTTGGTAGGTTTCCCTAGGTGCCGGCTGAGCTAGAGGCCAAAATCTACAGGTAGGCACTTTGCAAAAAACAGCTCTGTTTTCTGTGATGTGTCCACGTTGTGTTTTGGGGCATTTCATGTCGCGGGCGCTAGGCCTACCCACACAAGTGAGGTATCATTTTTATCGGGAGACTTGGGGGGACGCTGGGTGGAAGGAAATTTGAGGCTCCTCTCCGATTCCAGAACTTTCTGTCACCGAAATGTGAGGAAAACTTGTTTTTTTAGCCACTTTTTGAGGTTTGCAAAGGATTCTGGGTAACAGAACCTGGTCAGAGCCCCGCGAGTCACCCCATCTTGGATTCCCCTAGGTCTCTAGTTTTCAAAAATGTACAGGTTTGGTAGGTTTCCCTAGGTGCCGGCTGAGCTAGAGGCCAAAATCTACAGGTAGGCACTTTGCAAAAAACAGCTCTGTTTTCTGTGATGTGTCCACGTTGTGTTTTGGGGCATTTCATGTCGCGGGCGCTAGGCCTACCCACACAAGTGAGGCATCATTTTTATCGGGAGACTTGGGGGGACGCTGGGTGGAAGGAAATTTGAGGCTCCTCTCCGATTCCAGAACTTTCTGTCACCGAAATGTGAGGAAAACTTGTTTTTTTAGCCACTTTTTGAGGTTTGCAAAGGATTCTGGGTAACAGAACCTGGTCCGAGCCCCGCAAGTCACCCCTCCTTGGATTCCCCTAGGTCTCTAGTTTTCAAAAATGTACAGGTTTGGTAGGTTTCCCTAGGTGCCGGCTGAGCTAGAGGCCAAAATCTACAGGTAGGCACTTTGCAAAAAACAGCTCTGTTTTCTGTGATGTGTCCACGTTGTGTTTTGGGGCATTTCCTGTCGCGGGCGCTAGGCCTACCCACACAAGTGAGGTATCATTTTTATCGGGAGGCTTGGGGGGACGCTGGGTGGAAGGAAAGTTGAGGCTCCTCTCAGATTCCAGAACTTTCTGTCACCGAAATGTGAGGAAAACTTGTTTTTTTAGCCACTTTTTGAGGTTTGCAAAGGATTCTGGGTAACAGAACCTGGTCAGAGCCCCGCGAGTCACCCCATCTTGGATTCCCCTAGGTCTCTAGTTTTCAAAAATGTACAGGTTTGGTAGGTTTCCCTATGTGCCGGCTGAGCTAGAGGCCATAATCCACAGGTAGGCACTTTGCAAAAAAACAGCTCTGTATTTTGTGAAAAAATGGGATGTGTCCATGTTGTGTTTTGGGGCATTTCCTGTCGCGGGCGCTAGGCCTACCCACACAAGTGAGGTATCATTTTTTTCGGGAGACTTGGGGGAACATAGAATAGCAAAACAAGTGTTATTGCCCCTTATCTTTCTCTACATTTTTTCCTTCCAAATATAAGAGAGTGTGTAAAAAAGACGTCTATTTGAGAAATGCCCTGCAATTCACATGCTAGTATGGGCACCTCGGAATTCAAAGATGTGCAAATAACCACTGCTCCTCAAAACCTTATCTTGATCCCATTTTGGAAATGCAAAGGTTTTCTTGATACCTCTTTTTCACTCCTCATATTTCAGCAAATGAATTGCTGTATACCCAGTATAGAATGAAAACCAACTGCAGGGTGCACCTCATTTATTGGCTCTGGGTACCTAGGGTTCTTGATGAACCTATAAGCCCTTTATATCCCCGCAACCAGAAGAGTCCAGCAGACAAAACGGTATATTGCTTTCAGAAATCTGACATCGCAGGAAAAAGTTACAGAGTAAAACATAAAGAAAAATGGCTGTTGTTTTCAGCTCAATTTCAATATTTTTTTATTTCAGCTGTTATTTTCTATAGGAAAACCTTGTAGGATCTACACAAATGACCCCTTGCTGAATTCAGAATTTTGTCTAGTTTTCAGAAATGTTTAGCTTTCCGGGATCCAGCATTGGTTTCACACCCATTCCTGTCACTAACTGGAAGGAGGTTGAAAGCACCAAAAATAGTAAAAATGGGGTATGTCCCAGTAAAATGCCAAATTTGTGTTGGAAAATGTGGTTTTCTGATTCAAGTCTGCCCGTTCCTGAAAGGTGGGGAGATAGTGATTTCAGCACCAGAAACCCTTTGTTGATGGCATTTTCAGGGAAAAAACCACAAGCCTTCTTCGGCGGCCCTTTTTTCCCATTTTTTTGGAAAAAACTAAATTTTCACTGTATTTTGGCTATTTTCTTGGTCTCCTCCAGGGTAAACCACAAACTCTGGGTACCATTAGAATCCCTAGGATGTTGGAAAAAAAGGACGCAAATTTGGCGTGGTTAGCTTATGTGGACAAAAAGTTATGAAGCCCTAAGCGCAAACTACCCCAAATAGCCAAAAAAGGGCTCAGCACTGGGGGGGAAAAGGCCCAGCAGCTAAGGGGTTAATCTCAAAATCAAATGGTAAACATACAGAAACAACACTGGCTGACCAAAGCGGCGAAAGAATCACAATCTAATCAAAGCTTGAGCTACTACACATTCTAATGTTACAATACAAAATTAATAGCAAAAATAACTGCGCAAATGATATCACATACATTTAGATTCAGCAAAGAAAAGACAGCAAATGTTATTACATGTATTGAACTTCATTAGTGAGGACCCAAACTAACATCAGATTAGAATAGCATGTTTGGGCTTCATGCAAAACAATGTAGTCACACAAATTTGGAAAACATCTAACTACAGTATAGCTCTATTAAAATAGCGGTTGGTACCTAAGAACAAAAGCAAATAGACATAGCAAATAATGGCAGTGACAGTATACCTCTCCTCCTAATGGATTGGCAAGCTAAGACAGTCTTCGTTATCAGGACATCAGTCTGGTCAGCGAGGCATCAGGATTCAGCATCAAAGTTCAGAAAAAGCAAAGTCTCTTTAAGCAATAAAGTTAAGCACGTCTCTTCTCAGGAAAATTTGGTAGAAAATGGGTGGTCTCCTCCCAGTGCAGTAGGGCTAGGTTAGATTTCCTAAAACTACTTCCCATGTCCCTATTGGTTAAAGAATCACATGCTTGCAGTTAGTCCAATGAAACTAAAACTTCAAATTTACACTTCTACTAGTACATGGCTCACATGTTGATGATTGGCTCCCGTTCTTCCGTTCTTGTCATTTCGCTCATCAGGTAACAATATTGTTGTAGCTTATACTCCAGTCACTGAATTAATTGTCTTCTCTTGGGAAAGTCAGTATTACACACATTACATTAAATATTGTTTCATTAGCTAGTACATCATCTCTTATCAAGCAGTTCTCATGAGAAATACTTCAGCTACAAGTATTTGTTAGCACAGTGGAAAATCACAATTGATTTCTCTAAGCATCCATTTTATAAGTTGATTAAGAAATGCAGCTTGACATGAGGCCATGCAACTAAGCCAAGACCTCGCTAATTTAAGGCCCATGATTAATAAAGCTAATACATAATGCATAACCCTTAATATGACATATTAGTACATTAATCAAATATAAGCTCATCATTTCATACTAATAAGCCATTACTAAGTACACTTTGTGAACACTGGTGGCCACTCTGGTGGGCGCACCTTTAAATGCGTGCATTATTTTTCTTTCAGTTAATACATTTTCTACACAAATTCAACACTCAGGATACATAAATAATCATTAATAACTCTGCGTTAACATACAGAACGGTCTCCTGAAACCTACTTTCATAATAAGTGTTAGAAGGCGTTTCCACCAATCACTGCCTTAACTGACAACCAACAGCACCAGTCAATAACGTTTTAAGTGTCTAAAGGAGGGTCGTGTTATACCCAGGACTTCGGGAGACATGACCCAGAGTATTTTTCTATTTTTATGCCTGTAGGATGGCTCAGTAAATTACACTACTCCCCCTAACTGAAGGGGAAGGTGTGGCATCTGAAGATTCTGAGTTAAAATATAGGCAAGGACGGCTTAGCTTTCCTTTCTTCCAAGTTCAGCAAATGTTAATTACAGTGGTGAGAAATGGCTAAATTGGGTATGAAAATCTCTGTGAGACCACTGCCTTATTAAGGAAAACTACAGTATACCATTGAAACCACTCTTCTACCATATATCCCTCTGCAAATCACCAAAAATAATAATGTGAAAATGAATGGCAGGGAACTAATTTGTGAAAGAGAACGATTTAAAATGGTTATGAGGGAGATGGTCAGCAGCTCTAGGTCCCAGACTATTTTTGAGGAAATCTTAGAATTATTTGTTAGTTCTAACCGGACAGAGGACCCTGGATAGTGGTAGAGGGGGCAAGGAAATAGCAAACTTAGAACACTGCAACCCATTGGATGTTTAGCTACAAAATGCTATCCTAAGGAATGTCAGGTAGCAAAAGAAAGCGAGCGTATAAAATCCATGGGATAAAAGGAATGTTAGCCTATGGAATACCAGGGAATACCAGGGAGCAACCGAAAACTAGTATAAGGACTCACAGGTTTCACAGGAATTTTAAATTGAGGGATTTCTCTAAGGATAGGCAGTCTATTCTACAGAATAACTGGAAGTTATGGAACACCATTCTATGCAACCTCAGGAATCTATGGAAACAAATGATGTCCCCTAGAATATATATGGAAACAAAGCAACGATGACATACAGAACCTTTGAAGCAGAGGGATTCTGGCATACAGATCCTCGTGGAATAGAGGAAAGCTAGAAAGAGGATCCTGGGATAAGAGCAAAACCAGCAGGGCTTCTCAGGAGTATATTAAGCTTAGTCTAAAAAGATCTTTTGAAGCAAATGAATGCTGTTTACAAAGACATCACCAATTTGAGGTGAGTGAGCAAAGGAAGGTTAGCTCAAAAAATTATAGGGATTAAAGTCCTACTGAATCCTAAAGAACCTCAGTGAGAAAAGAAATGACATCTTATAGAATTGCAGGAATGACGGTCTGAAAAATCCCAATGAGACAAAGAATGTGTGCCTTTGGATACTCAAGGATTTTGGACAGTGGCTGCTTTACGACCATACCCTTACTGTGTGCTGCCGAGGAGAAACAATCCCACTGCACTGCAAAATGTCCATTGGGTAAGATATGTAGAAAGCTGTCTTATTCATAATAATAGGCGCGGTTCCAGTTTCTGAACCCTACTGATGCCTGTGAAGGCAGACCTCCTTCCCTGCACTCACAATTGCAGAATGCTGCATACAGCTCCTGACTCTTAAAGGGATACTCATGGCTGCATGGTTAGGCACGTCTAAGTAATGAACGTAGCTGGCTAACAACAGAGCACTGTACAGGGAGCAAGCTCCAGTGGGGATGGACAGAGGGCACAGAGGGAGGAGGTAGCGCTAGTGAACTTGGCATGTGTGGCAGTGGTCCTTGAGGAAGTTTTTGGGGGAGGCATTCAGAATAAAGAATTGGCCTGCTGCAAGGGGATATCAGAGGGACTGTGTAGTGGTCTTCTAAACCATTGTCGCCTCCCCAGTAACCACAGCAGTCATTCTCAATGTAGAAGTAGGTTATCATAGACAGTTTCCACTCTGCAACGCCATAGCCTGCCTTGACAGGTCCGTATGAGATCAGTGGTTTGGAGACAGAAAACATTGATGCATTGTGTGGTGATTTTGAGTGGAAGGGGGATGCCCCTTTCATGCCCCTCCTGCCTTCTTAATCACAGGGAGTGGACTCTCAAAGTACTGTTTGTACATTGCAACTCTTGATTTTGCAGTTGCAAAGCCTGTCATCTTGTGAATTGCGAGCTTTGTAACTGTGGCATTCTTTAGTACATTTAACTAAATGAGAGTCCCAAGAACTCCACGGAACAGCACTCGGAAGCTGAAGCGAGCATGGACAGATTTGACTGATGAACAGCATCTGATTGGAAATCCCTATTTAGAACTCACATCAACGACCCACACCGTTCAATGGAACCAATGAGATATCAAATCCACAAATCCACTGGTGCATGAACCCCCTCTCAGATAGGATCTGGGAGAATGTAGCAGGAACATGCTGCTGAAGATTCTGGAAATAATAGTGTGGTAGACAATTAGTGGAAGGGCAGTACTACTGTAGGTATCTGATACCTGGTGTGTTCTACCTTGTGACACGAGGGTGTGTGGTTGCCCTAGGCACTGTCATGACGTGTGCAAATGCTTTGATGTCGATGGACAGGGAAACTGACTCAGGCATCTCACTGGGTTTGAAAACCTCAGAAATGTAAGGTTCCCTGAAGTGTATCCACTAAGATGCTCATTGGGTTTATGTGTTTCATATTTATCAGACTTTCACAACCAATGGTGACAGTAATGGATTTATGGTTCCACTTCTGTGAGGTAAATACCAGAGTGAAGGATGTCCCCCAAGCACCACTAAATTTCACAAACGTCCTGGGTCTAGTGTCAATTGAGTGGATGGCGAGTTTGGATGTGTAAAGGCCATTGTTGTTGGGGTGCATTATTGTTCTGCTGTCAACTCAAGACTGATCTTGTCAGAGCTTTAGCCCATAACAGGGTAGACCACTATAATACCCTCTGCCTAAGTGTCCAGACAAATACTAACTATATGACCAGAGCAAGATTTGATAAACAATGTCTCCAGGTACAAAACAGGGTAGTAAAATGCAACTGTCCTGAGAAGGCAGAACTATGCGAAACCAGCTTTATACGCCTACCATTGGCTACCAGTGGAGCCAACTACTCTGCAAGCTCTCAAAAGTCATTTGAAGTATGCCCCATTTTCTTCCCTATGCACCAGTTACAAGCGTTAGAGCCACCGACAGTCAGAAAATGCAACCAGCATTCCGTTTGAAGACCATAAAGCTTGGACTATCCTCCTTTTGGAACTCCGAACCCAAAACACCACTTGAGATTCTGAAATACACTCAAAACGTCCCTCTTTCATCAAGCCTTTGAGTGACACATCCTTTGACACTGATTGTGATTTGGGTTCAAAGCTTGTCTAGACCATGTTTTACTCAAGAATATTCTTACGTTTACAGTAAAGTAGCTTTGCTTGACTTAAATATGTTACTGTCCCATAGAAACCACTGAGTTGTGGAAAAACATTAATAAGGGGTTCTCCGAAATGATTTCAAATCAGAGCATGTCTGAACAGCCCTCAAAGAAAATCGCTGAGTCACATAACTGGACTCCATCCAAAAGGTGTGTACTACGACTCTGCCAGTGGCTTCCTGGAGACAGATGCACCTGTTGGGAACTACTCCGTGATGTCCTTTCTAAAGGTCACATTATCTGAGCAGCCCTGAAGAAGGGTGGTTTGGAAAACACCTCCCTGACCATGTGCTTCCGGTGGCAGGGAGGACAGAATCTAGACTAAGCGAATGTAAGTAGAATGAGTCACACGTGCGAAAACCACAACCAAAGGATCTGCCTGGCATCGAGAATTCCATCGTAGCGTGGGCTCCATCCTACATCGGCATCAAATGTATCTGAAGGCTCAATAGCCTGGATCCAGAATACAGAACCCCTGGGAGCAAGTGGTTTAATGCATACAAATCCTATTTTGAAATAGCCTAGGGAAACTTTATAAACAGCCACGAGTGTTTAATTGAGAGCCTGTAAAATACTGGAGGCAAGTTGCAGAGAGCGCGGCCAGCCTCACGGTCCGAGCAGCTCTGTGTGAGGAATGCACTGATCGCGGGGGCGGACACCGAAGATGAATTACAATCTGGAAAGAATTTCTGCATATTCAGGATCTCCGGTAGGGGGAGAAGAACACCTGCTGGATGGTTCACTCGAGTGAAATCAAAGTGATTCAACGTGTTGATTGCATAACGGTACCACTGCGTGACCCTGTAAAGAGTAATTTACTGTTAGTCGGACGGAAGGCGTAAAGCAGGGGTCTTGGTGGGTGAACATGAAGAGAAGAACGACATTAGTGGGTAAGGTACCATTCATGGACGTCAATTCACCAGCATGCCAGGGGTAGCGGAAGTGACATCACATGCCCTTTGACCTTCAGATTCACTCACTTACACATAACCCCCCCACACACACTGTCATGTAAACACACAATCACCCCAAAGCAAGCACTCAACATACCTTTAAAACTATTCTTTGCATACCTCGGGTGCTAGGGAAGGTTATATGCTTGCTAATTGTGCTCCATTTTTTAAAATTACACTAGTAGTGAAAAATAAACATTATTCACTATTAGTATAATACAAAATGGAACTCGATTAGGGCTCCACTCTCTTTGTTTTCACTATTTTTTTAATTTACTAATAGTGAATAATGTTTCATTATTCACTATTTAGTGTAATAAAAAAAATTGAGAGAAAACAAAGAGAGTGGAAGCCTAACCGACAGACAAGCAGCCACTGTGTTCCTGGCATTGAATTTGCCACCTCTGAGGCAAGGGGTCGCAAAGACAGTGCTAGGGGTCGCAAGGGGCAAGCTAGGCGTCCATGGTCCAAATTAAGAAGAGAGATTAAAAAGAGGGCAGTTGGTGCATTGATGTGTTTCACTTGGAATCCTTTCTGCCCACCATAGGAACTAAAAACATCTCATGCTTTTTCATTATGGGGAGGGGGGGTTGGGGGAGGTGGGCATCGGAAGGGGGGGGGGGTTGCATCCATTGCGCCCGCACCGCCCTGTGTCCCACATCTAGATTTTTAGATGACTCAAGAGGGTTTTGTTTTATGAAAAAGTAACTCCCCATTGGGTAGACAAGAGCCACTCCAAGGTAAGCCAGCCTTTGGCTGATTTCGCCCATCCTAGCCCCATGCCATGATAGGCCCCTTATTGAAAGACCCTTCTGGAGCCCTCCTCTGCATTCGATCACCACAAACTGACTGACATGCGTCCTGGGAAATTGACCTTAAAGTGGGGGTACATTTATAATGTCCCAAAGATGCAGAGGGTGTTCTTCTATTGCGTCAGACTCTGTTACTACCCTCTTGTAAATCAGGTCCTTAATATTTGCGTCACTGTGGTCTTACATCACCTGGGAAGTAAAAGTAATTTTATGTTTGCAGTACAAGTTTGTTCATGAAAAGGACTGGAGTGCAAATCACTGATAGCTCATAGCCAACGAACAGTCAGCTCGCAACCAGCCAATACAGTAAGCTTACCTCCCGTTGGAAGCTGTTACACAAACTATTCACAGCTATCTCACAACCAATTCACGACCCAGCCACGTGCAAATCAATCACGGCCACTCACATCGACCCAAATTACATCAAGCTTACAGCTAACTCACAGCCAGCTCGTGGAGACATAAGGTCTGATTCACAAGGCAGCTCATACCCACCTCGCAAAGTATTTACACCTAACTTACAGCCAGCTCACGGAGAAATAAGATCTGATTCACAGGCAGCTCATACCCAGCTCGCAAAGTACTTACATCTAATTTACAGCCAGTTCGCATCTTAATTACAACCAACTTAGAATCAAAACACAACCAACTGCGACATATATACAACAAATCATAGTAGTCAACTCTACATATAGCTCAAATATTTTCTGACAAAAGGCAGCAATAAACATTCTTGATGCTGATTTTCAGACGCATTTCAGTGTCCGAAAAGATTATGACAACTTTTTTATGTCTGACTCAACAACTCATCTCATGGTAGACCTTACGTGATCACGAGAAATACAAAATTAAGTAGAAATATTGCATGAAAGACATTGGTTCCAATCACATGTTGATTTTATTGAGCACACGATTTGTTTGTGCAGATGTTTTACACCTCCGCTAAGAAAGAGTGCTTGCACAGGACTTTTTTGATTTGTGGGAAACCTTAGACTCAATGCATTACAGCTAGGTTGGTCAGGCCAATGATCAAGGCTATTGGCCTGATACATTTATTATGAAAAGTTATGACAAAGCCAGTAGGCCTATCATATATATTGCAAAAAGCATAAGTGAAAGCCAATAGGTATGTAAAGGTTGATTTTTATTACACTGTGGTAATGCATGTAGACTGCTATTTTGTTGCATGGAATTTCAAAGCTAACTGTAGTAGTTAAGGGATCTGGTGTTGGGTTATCCTCTCTGACAAACTTTGGGGGTAGATGATTTGTAATTCTTGTTAGATCGTTTTAGAAAGAGTTTTATATTGTTTTCCCACTGTGCATATTCAGGTGTTCATGACTATATGTCTGATAGTTGCCTTGTGGGAAAGCTTATGCACAGTACAGCATGCCTGAATTGGTTATGGTGACAAGCCAATGATGAAGGCCATAGGCATCATAGGTTCATTGGGAAAAGTTATGTTAGATGCCATAATTATTATCAGTTTATTATAAAACTTAACAATAAATGCAATAGGCCTGACTAATTTATTGCAAACAGAATATATTAAAGCCAACAGGCCTTTAAGGGTAGACTGTAATTACACTGTTTTCACGCCTGTAGGCAGGTATTTTGTTACATGGAATCTCACAGCAAAAAATAATAGGCAAGGGTTGCAATGTTGGCTAACAACCTTGGTAAACCATGAATTTGAAAGATTTACTCTGTGCTAATCCTTGCATGCAAGACCCTCTTAGAAGGGATGCCAGGTTAAAATGTCTGCCAGGCTCCTGCATTAAAACATCTTGAAAAAATGCATACATACATATACATTCATCTTTATGAACACATAGATGGACTTTGAATCAACCCTCTACTGCCATTGGTCTTTTGGAGTGTCATTCACATTCTGTTTCCGCTCATGACAGCATACAGCATGATGCAAGGAGGCAGCCTACTTTGGCCTTTGGCTCTATTTTCCTTTGAGTAACACCTGCTTGAAAATAAATGTGCTTCAGCATCAGAACCAGTAAGATAGCCCTTTACTTTTCCATTTTCTCCCTTTATGGTCCCCTTCCAGTTTTCTGTTCTTTTTTATTTTGTGTGTGTTTTTAAAAGTATTCTGCAGGTCTCCAGACAGTGCTACCAGGCTGCTCACTTGCAACTAATTTCATCTGCATTCTATGTGGTCAGTGTTTCTAATCTGGGAAGCCATCTTGAAATGGCATAGTCCATAGTGTATTCATGATCTGCTGTTCCAAAATGGCTGCTGTGTTTAGTAGCAATATGTCAGCCTTCTTGGATCAGTACAACAATGATACTCTAAGCACAATACCATCCCAAGATGGCTGCTTACTTCGATGTTTACTGTGCAGCCATTTTCAAATGGTGTTTGCATAGGGTACCTTTGCTTTACCTCGCTAGGATAGCCAACACGTTGCTTCTAAACACAGCAGCCACGCTGGAGCTTTAAAACAACTAAACTTCAAATACAGAACAGTTGCAAGATGGCTGCTTGCTTCTGTGTTTATTTATTTTTATTGGAAGAAAATGCTTGCCTTTAGGCTGTGGGGTGTTTATTTTTTTCAACTATTTTTCTTTTAATTGATCTTGCATACACTTGTTAAGTTTGCACATGTTTTGCTGGAAATGGGTAAGTGGGTGAATGAAAGAGTTAGTGGGTGCAAGGTGATTCACAGAGTGCATGTATGATGAAATACTGAGTGCCTAAATTCACCAGTGACAGAAGAGGCTCAACCTATAAGCTAGACCTATTTTCATTGACTGTGCTAGGTAGTTTAGTGTGTCAGTTCTCTTTGCAACTGGCCTTACGTGTAGAACATGTGTTTAAAGTGAACATCTGGTCAGTTTCTCATTCATTCGTACTCTGGCTTTTTAGGATAGTCAGGCTTCCGTTTGTGAAGCTGAAGACACAACAGTTGCACCCTTCACTTCACTACACAAGAAAAGTAACACTTTTCTGTTCTAAGCAAGGACAGCCAGAAGCCAATCGTGGTTATGGAACAATATATAACATACTAGCCAATTACAAATTCACTGAATAGGTGGGTCAGTCAAGAGAGAAAGTTATGAATTGGTTATAGTGACAAGCCAGTATAAAGGCCATAGGCATCATAGGTTCAAAAGGGTGCTTGTAACTGGAAAACAGAGCATTGCTGTCAGCAGGGCAGGAAGTAACTAGACTGAAGTTGCTGTGTGTGGGAGGACTATAGGAAGTGACCTTCATGAAACAGGGCACCGTGAGAACTTGGCAGGAAGCACTCAGCCTTAAGTGTGTCGGTAGGAGTGAAGTGATTGATGTTAAATTAGCACCCGGCCAACACCAAGAGATTAATCCATAGCTTGGAGAGTCTTCATAAAAGTAGGCCTAGTGCTTGGTCGTTCAGCAAAGTAGTTTCCCTTACCACGAAATACAGCCTGTATTTGACTTGGCTCCCCTGAGTTGGATTTGTTCCAGTTTCAGGGTTCTGGGGCCAGCACATGTGATCACTTCTTCTGTTGTCTTTAGCATTGCCTTAATAAGGGTTGTTGATTAAATGAATGGTATAGGTTTTACCTGTCCTTCTAAAATATTGCCTTCTTTAACAGTGCTATATAGTATTGACAGTAGTAGCCTTCCTCGATTAAAGGGACTCTCTTCAGAAACAGTGACCTTCTGTAATAGTGAACTTCATTAACAACAGTGACTCTTCAGTAACAGTGACCTTCTGTAATAGTGAACTTCATCCAGAACAGTGACTCTCTTCAGCAACAGTGACCTGTAATAGTAAATTTCATCAACAGTGACTCTCTTTAGCAACAGTGACCTTCCTGTAAAAAGTAGCCTTCTTTAACAGTCTTGATCAATAGCAATGATTTTTTGTACCACTAGTAAACTTCATTGACAATAGTGACTGTGTTCGATAAAATTAGCCTTCTTCGGCAATGGTGACATTTGTCGACATAGTATTTATGACAATAGCAAGTTTCTTTTCAATAGTGGACGTCCAAGGGAGCAACATTCATGTCACTGAACTAGTTATTTGAAAACAATCACTCTCCTGCCCATATTAAGTTAATTTTCTGATGATGTTAAGACCGAACATACAGAGTAATTCTCTGAAATCTATTTACAGTTTTCTCTTAGGGTGTATGCTGAGAGTCAGCAGTCTTCCTCTGGATTGGGTCCACTCATTACAGGAAGTGTTATCAATTAAACAATAGTCAAGTTAATCATGTCAGCATAACACAGTCATTGGCAGGATGTTGCTCTGTGTACTTGTTAACACTTTCACTGTACCTGAAGATAAATAGATTTGGCTTACAGGATATTAAGCATCAATCTTATTTATTACCAGAACAAGTTAATTATATGTGTACGGCACTCCTCTGGCAATCGTATGGCCTCATAATGCTGCAGTAGTCTGAATCATCATATCGGTGTGTGTTTTTTGGGTTCTAGTCCATCCCAAAGTCAGTGTTGTGTACAGTGTTTTAAATGCCGGAAAATCACAAATGGTTGTGCTAGATGGTTGGGTGGCAAAAACGTATTCAGTGAGCTGGAAAGGTATACCTTTTGTGTTGGTGTGTGGCTGGATTTCCTTACCATTTGCTATTGAATCTCATAGATCAGTGCCATGCCTGTTGCTTGGGGTTTGAGTTATTCTATGGTTGTCACTGGCTAAGTGGCATGTGAGCGGCATTGGTAGTGTGTGATCTTTTATCTGTTGTGTTGTGTTTATGATGTGAAATTAAATTAAAATGATATGAAAACACTTATGCAGAATATTTTACGGTAGCCCACCTCTAGGCTCTGCCATAGATGTGGATGTCTCTTTAGTGGTTGATGTTGTTGTTGCAGTGTGTGATAGTCTCGCTGACATTTCTGAGATGTGGTGTATACATGTGAGATGTTTCTGAAGTGCTCTGTTGGATTGAGTGGGTTGAGACCTTAATATTTTCTGTTGTGTTTCGTGAAGGCCACCAGATTTCCTCAACACAATGTAAGGAACTGTTCCTAAAATAAAGTAAGAGGACCATACACACCAGTAAAAATAATTCCCCCTAAACACAAGTGGGGATGGGCTGCTACTCAGCACCATATGATCAGCCCCGTTCACACACCACGAGGGACTGATTCAACCTACTGGAAGAAGGATCAAAAAATTGAAGAAAAAAAAACAGATTTAACCACACCGCAGACATAGTCCCTTACCTATGGGGGGAGCTGCCACAAACTCATGGGCGTCATTTAGGGGAATTCTGCACAGTATTTCCTATCCAGAGAGGTTTAACACACACATTTAATGACTGCTCTGAGCAGTTGGTAAATATGTGTGAGGCTTCACTGTGGGGTGATGAGGTGATGGAAAGGGTGGGAGGGGAAAAGGAAGATGCTAGTTTGTGGGAGACTATCACATGCTTCCTCCACACCTTGCTTGGATTAAAGAGGGGTTGGGAAATAGGTCCAGGCTGCAAAGCAGTACTTTCCTAATAAGATTTTACCAGCAGAATTTTCCAGCTGGTAAAATACAGTTTGCTGTTCCTGCATGTGGTAAAACCAGGTGATGGAACAAGCGATTACTCATGACTGAGTGGAGTGAATTCCACACAGGAAATCAGTTCAACTCAAGCCATAATCAGGGCCTTCTAGTGGCAATTAACCACTCAGGTCTGAGAAGTTGTGAGGAGGCCCCTAAAACTTTGGGCCCGATTATGATCTTGGCTGGTGGAATACTCCGTTCCAAATGTGACGGACGGCATAGGATGTAATCAGATCGTAATACAGCGGATGGGATATCCTTCATGTTTGTGGCGGAGTAAATCCATCTACCAAGATCATAATCAGGCCCTTTGTTTTTAAAACAGTGACAGCTTAATGAATTGAAAAGATGGTAAGGATTTTGTTTTTAAATTAAAGAGGGAAGAAAAACAGAACATCCACAAAAGGGGGGACTTTCTTGTGGCCTCTGTGACAGCCTGAAGTCTTCAGCCGCCACGCACTCCTTAATGAATTAGTAAAAGATTTATATAGCCCAAAAAGTACGCCCCAGGGCTTCATGATGGAAAAACAATGCTGCTGTTGAGGGACTGGCCTTTTAGTGACCGGGAATACCAACTGAGATGCTTTTGAGCAGGATTTCCTATAACAGCATAAGAGTTGACTTAATTTGTAATACTTAATTGCAAGTCCATAAGAGAGATGCCAAACAATATGGGAGGTCAGGAAGACTTTCAATGGATGTCATTAAAGGTACCCTTGCGAACCCTGGCACTCCCCTTGCAATCTCTGAGATGCAAAAGTAGTGCCAGGACCAGAAACAAAGCAGGGCACTTATGTGTCCTATTTAGTTTCCAGTGCATCACCCCAGGTAGAACATTTACATTTATTAGCCTGTCAAACAAAGTTTGTAAAACAGACATTCTGAAATGCAATACACAGACTAATGAATTCAATTGATGCTATTATGCAAAGGTGTAACAAACATCTCCAAAGCTGCCCCCACGGTGCTGGTTCCCACTGTTTATTGTTGCCCTTTTGCCACAAAAGCAAAGGACACTCAGAAGCAGGAGACAAGGAGGGCTGGATAGTCCCCCATGATGTGCATGTCCTTACAAGGAAGGTATGGGGCCTTTCTGAGGTGTGGCTTGCAGTTTCTCTGCTATCTGGAGACAAATTAAATTGTTGCAAGACAATTCTCTGAGGACTTCATTGAAAGTCCCATGGTAATCCTTACGGGGTCAGTAGCAGTAACTTGCTTAATTGGGGTTACAAGATCCATGGTAACTCCATAAAGCCCATACATTTATTTGACTCAGACATTGCAGGCACTGATAATAGCTGAAATTACTGGGTAAAAGTTGGTATTGATTTGGGGAATTGTAAGGGGACTAGGGTGTGATATTCTTGATTTCCTGTGTACTTCCTCATTTCTGAAGGCCTTCTCAGTCTACACCTCATAATGCCCAGTAATTGCAACCACCCCACCTCACAGCTCTACCCATGCACTGTGTATCTGTAATTGTGGTGTGCAGGGAGTCACCACCATAATGCCCTAAATCTATGGTTTGCCTTTGCTGTGTGTGGGGGTGCATGAAGTGCAACAAACCCAGATCAATCAGCAGGGTATCCATGAGATGGTAAGGCATCCTAGCTGGCTGGTTTCTTTCCCCAGACCACAGTACCTTCTGCAAATGTCAAGATTTTAATTTCTTAGAGTAGTGTGAGATGAAACAGGAGCAAAAGTGAGTTTAGATGAGAACTAAGAAAAGTGGAGGTAAGAAGGGAGTTATTGAACAAGTGGCCTGACAGGAAGATGGAATATGGAAAGTAGATGACAGGGAAGGAAAACAGCCTTTACAACGTAATGACTTTACACACAATGCCTCTACCACGCATTGCCTTCACAACGCAAGCCTTTGCCACAAATTTGCCATTACAACACATGCCTTTACACCACAAAGTAAGTGCATGTAAATATGTAAGTGTAAAATAAGTGTATTTTATATGTTTTCTATGTCTATGGGCTAGTGGATATATAGGAAATAGAAGGGGCCACATTTGTTTATTGGTTGTATGTTTGAGAAGGGCCAGGAAGAAGACCGTGATGGTTGAAATGCGTCGCCCTATGGTTTGTTTAATGGAATTATGGAGTGAATAAAGACCAGTAATCTGCAATCTGCATGGAGTGCCAGTGTTTGAATTTCTTGTGGAGTATATATTAAATGGGTCCTGTGCCCATTTTCTGAGCAGCAACCTCGACAGGCAAGCGCTGGAAGAACCACAGGACTTTTCCTTGATATATATATATTTATATATATATATATATATATCTATATATCTATATATAAAATATATATATTTAGGGGTATTGGTTGGTAAGGATGTTTTTAAGGTTTAAGGGTGGGTAGAGGTATGGGATGGTAAAGGTAATTTGAAAAATGGAGGTTTGGGGTGGTGTCCCGCCAATTCAAAAATGGTGTTTATCTATCTATCTATCTATCTATCTATCTATCTATCTATCTATCTATCTATCTATCTATCTATCTATCTATCTATCTATCTATCTATCTATCTATCTATCTATCTACAGACACACACAAACACACACACACACACATATATGGTTAGGTAGTTATAGTTAGGACCCAGTTTGTATAGAAAACGTTTTTTTTTACGTTTTACTAATAACTTTGGCACTCTTTTATGAATCTTCACAAAATATAAAAAAAATGATAAAATGCTCACTTTAGTGTCTGTCTGAAAAGGTTTTAGGGAGATCTGTCAAGCGGGGGCTGAGAAAAAGGACGGGAGGTCCCAAAATGCTTTTTCCCCATACATTTTTCTGTAGGGATTTTTAACAGAAATAGCGCCTGAACCACTGTACGAAATTTCACCAAATTTAGCAGAAAGGTAGCTCTTGGTCCTGAAAGCAACCTTTTTGTTATTTGGTGTAAATCCGTTCAGTAGTTTTTGAGAAATTAAATCTAAATTTGTATATATAGCAATGTGAAGGCTCAGCTAACCCCCCAGATCTCGTGCTGAAATCTGATTGGCTGCCACCACTTCAACATGGAAGTGTTAACAGCCATGTTGGGACTTGGCTTCAGCCGAGTCCCAGTAGAAAAGATAAAAAACAAAAAGAGCCATGGTAGGGACACCCTGAACCCTTAGCTTTGGTCCCAGAAGGACTCCCCCCAGAGCAAAAAAACTTAAAAAAAAAATCAGCAGGAATTGCAGCGGATATGTGGATCCACTGAAAATTAAGAAAAAAAAACAAGCATGGGCTCCCACGCCTCTTTAAGTGAAGACCCTGGGTGGGCCAGGTCCCAGGGGCACTAAAGTTTTGAATGTGGGGACGACGGCGCGCAACCCCTCCTGCAACCCTGGGAACCACCACCTCCTTGGGGCTAACATCAGTCTCCCCAGCCCTCCCGCCACAGCCTTGTGGACCGCCACCTCCCCAGGGCTAATATCTCAATCAAATGTGGGGGTGCCACCCGGCCCGCAGCCCTGGGGACTGCTACTTCCCTGGGGCTAAAATTAAGTATTAAACCCCGGCCTCAAGGACCACCACATTCCCGAGGCTACCTAACATTGGAGGGGGCTGCTCAGCCCCTCTTGTGGTGCCGAAAATGGCCCTGGGACTGCCACCCTCCCCAGGGCCGGCTCCTGCTATGTCCCACGAAGTGCACCCCTGGGACACAGCTGTTTGCTCTGACTTGGCGGGAGCTTTGACAGCTCCCGTTAAGTCAGAGCAAACACTCTGGTTACAGCAAGTGAGAGCTGTCAAGCAGCTCTCTCTTGCTGGAAGCGGAGGTCTCCTCTGATTCCCTGCCTGAAGAGATGTAGGCAGGGAATCAGAGGAAACAACTGCTCTCACAGACTGGGAGCTCCATGTTTAGCAGCACCCTATCTGTGACAGCAATGTTGGCTCCCGCAGGAGGCGGGGAGCTGGCTGGGACCAGAGGGGTCTTCAGGCTCCCCCACAGTCTGCAACGGTGGTGACTTGGTGCTCAGGGGCACCCAGGTGACATGGTCGGGCCCCGGGGGATGGTGTCTGCGTGGCCAATATCGACCTGGGGAGGGGGTTACATTCCCCCCAACCCCTATAAAAATAAAGTGTCTAGGCTGGGCTCCAGGGGAGGGGGTCGCGGGCTGAAGGGGGGGGGCATGTGACTCCCTAGAAAGAAAAAAAAATGTTAACACTGGACCCTGGGAGATGGGCCGGAATCGACCTGAGGAAAGGGGCCGCATGGCCCCCTTTACCCCAAAATATTTTAGAAGGCTGGGCCCTGGGGGAAGGGGTCCCAGGGGCTAAGACTGGCCCAGGAGGGGAGCCACACTGCCCTTTCCCCCAAGAATAGATACGTTAACGCAAGGCCCCAGGGGATGGGGTCCCCATGGCCAATATGAGCCGGGGTAGGGCTTTCCCCCCAAAAAAACAAATTTTAGAAGGCCAGTGTGATATCTTCACCACCTTTATTAGATTTTTCTCTCTTTTTGTCTTTCTCTTTTTCTATATGATTAGTAGTCCGGTTGGGTTGCATTCCATGCAGGATGTTATGTTTTGAAATAGATTGTGAGAAGAACTATTGAGCCACCTTGACACAGATGGTTTTTCTGTGGCTGGAGTTTCCAGTACATCAAGAATAAACCTTATCTCTTTTCTACAAGAGCTTCCAGATTCATTTTACATGTGGTAAAGCAATTTTCTATTAATTAAAATTTTTAGAGCCAGGTCCTGGGGGATGAGGTCCCTGGGGCCGAAATTGGTCAGGAGAGGGGGGCCATGCAGACATGCAACCAACTCCCACTGCACATGACCAAGGCGGTGTGCTTCGTGGGGCTGCATGGTTAGGGTGGTTACAGCAGGCGCTATGGCCAAGCCCACCATGCACAGCCATGCGCAGCTCAAGTTTGGGAAGGCCATGCGCAGAGTTGGTTGGATTAACGTATAGTAATGAAAAGTACTTTATGTTAAAAAAGCATACAAATTCACTGAAAAAAACAAAGATTACAGGGGCATTACAGTTCGGAAATGGAATTAAAAAAACATGAAAATTCACATAGAAAGCAAAGCTTACAGGGATGTTTTAGTTAGGTTTACATTTTAAACTTATAAAACTTTAGAAATTCACCTGTTATAGTTAGAGCTATCTCAAGTAACTATAACTTGTGCCCTAACAAAACTATAGAGGGAGCTGCATCATACTTTAGGAAGATGTGTCCAGAAGGTACAGGAAAAACTGATTCCAAACTGTAGAAGTATCTCACCACGCAATATTGTACGAGCTGCTTTGAAGAAACAAAATTAACAGGATTAAAATATTGTAAGAGTAGGCATCAAACATATTGAGAAGCAGAGCAAAGCTATAGGAGAGATTTCCTTAAATTTTAGTAGGAGCAGCTTCCAAACTTCAAAGGGAAGTGGCTCAGTACTACAGAGGGAACTGATTGCAAACCTAAGGAAGAGGAAGCTTCAGTCTACAGAGCTCATAGTCATTAAATTATATGAGGAACTTCCCTCAAACTCTGAGATGGGCTGGCTGTCCCCAAACAACAGAAGAGTTATTCCCAATCTTCTTCAGGAGCTTCACCTACATATGTGAACTATTAAATGTGATTTCTTCAAACTATAGGAGGAGCCAGTGGATGATTTCAAGGAGGTTTGCACTTGAGAATCTTCGACTTGTTAATTTATGTCCCCTCAAACTTTGACCTCTTATTTCTGCAAGCAGTGACAAAGAAGGCTTGTGAGTGAACACATCTCCAAAGAAGCATTTGCGTTGTTAAAGCAGTGCTTGCTCTCTTCCTTTCTGTCCTCCTGAGATCATTCATTTTGTGATCAGCTATATGGCGGCTTAGACAAACACAATGTGAAATATGTTTGCTGTGTAACCTAAACTTCACCTTACACTTATCGTTCTGCTCTGAACATTTTGGCATAAAGTCAGACGCTGCTGCTGGGATATAATTCACCAGACACAGTTGAACTTTAGAGCCATCCAGGCTTTCTCTAGTCCTTATATGGTACAGTGGAAACACTGGGTCCAACTATAGGAAAATAGTTACTGCATTGATTGACCTGGCATCAAATGAAGCAGCCTAACGGCATAATCAGGAATGTTGAGTGTCAGAAGGCATTTGAAGCCCCAAAGCAGATGTTCTGAAATGATGGAAGACATGGGGGAAGATGGTGGGCTGATCCCGCCTCAGAGACTGGCTTCTTCTGCTTGCCCCCATGAACAAAGCTGACCGCACTAAGGTAGCCAGGCTATGGTTTCCTATGTCTTGTGTTTCTTCTCTGGCACATGTCACTTCGCTCTCAATTCCTAACTGGCGTCAAGCACCTGCAGAGGATTTTTCTATGTGGCAGCTGTGCGGCTGGGGACGGCGCTGCTTGCCGGGTGTACGCAGGCTCCCACGAACTGCACTTGGCGGTCCACAGTACTTGATAGGCTCTTTGGTGGCATATTGGCGTCTCCGCATTCCAATGCACTCTGAGGAAGGCATGGGGCTCGCAATTCAACAGGAGCCCCCTCCGAGGAAAACAAAGTGGATGCTGCAGAAAGCGAACTTTATAGACAGATACCGCCAGTAGATTCTAGAAAGCAAGAAAAAGGGGCAACAAAATCCAATAGTTGTAAAGAGACGCACAAGAAAAATGGTACAAACACAAAAGAAAAAGGAGTGGTCCATTCTTTGTTCTTCTTTCTATTTATTTTTTTCTTTTATCGCTTCATAGAGTACCAACATACTACAGCCAATGCGTTTCGCCTGTTTAAAGGCTTCCTCAGGGCAAGAAAGTTGAACCTGTAGGTGTCTGTTGTGACCCCCTTGCCAAACATGGCATTAATGTCTATTTGAAGACTATGAATTCTAAATGTGATTACTGCCTAGACTACTCAGGTGCCTAAGTCACATCATAAGCGTACTCAGCCATTAAAACTTCCACGGATATTGACCTAAGAAGCGGAGGCGTCTTGTGCTTTCTGCCTAGAGGCAGCCTTTAAACAGGTAAAACACGTTGGCTGTGATATTTTGGTGCTCTATGAAGCAATAAAAGAAACAAGAAATAGAAAGAAGAATAAACAACTGACTACTCCTTTTTCTTATGTACAATTTGTTGGATTCACAGATTCAGTGGGCTCACTAACCTCCAATAAATTGAGATAACAAAAAGCTTTCCTCTAACTCATGTCCGACACATCCTCACCCTTTTGGGCGAGCTCAAATATGTCTACCTGAACAGGATGCCATGTTGGCTCTCAGCGATCTCAAGGAGACAGTGAACTGATTTAGATATGGTTTATTTATCAGTGATAATGTCTTATAACCAACACTGCTGATCTAAGAATGTTCACAATTATGCAAGGCTTGGGCCTCTTTTTCTAAGGGTTGGGGTGTCTCTGGTTGAGGCCTTTTCTTCTGCTTTTCAGGGTAGCAACTGTGGGTATCCAGGGGGCATGGGGTGGCAGTCTTTTAGGGCTGTCTCAACCACCAACAGTCTTAGGGTAGGGATGATTCCGCCTGCTAGAGATGAGGGAGAGTTCCTGCAGCAGGTTGTGGGGGGTTGAGGGAGGGGTGGGGGTTTGTGGCAAAGAGAAACGGATAAAGATTTTGCAATTGGCTGATTGGGCGCTCAGAGGGGTGAAATAAGTCAAATTAATCAAAGGTTGCAATCTGAGTTGACACTTTTGGGGGTGCACATAGGGGCTGCTTTTCAGTTAAGGGTGGTTGTGTTTGGAATGTAAGCTATGCAGCAATGATCAGATTAAAGTGGATGTGCTGAAATGTTCCTGGTCTGAATTCCTCCAGTAAACAACAGCTAGTACGGTAGGAGGATAAAATGTAAAGCCTGCATATAATATCATTAACAGAGACACCCCTTGCTTACAAAGACCATCTCTTGCTTAAACAGCTTGGCTGCAATCTTGTAGCATGTAACTCGCAAAATGTTTAAATCGGGGGGTGGCTATCTTGGCAGCTAACAATTTAGATTTTAAGGTTTTGAAAACTGCTTCTGATGCAAGGGGTAGATGGGCGATTGCACAGCTAGCCATACTTGGTCAGAAATTTGTAGTCTATGCTTTTTATGGGCCAAACGTGGATAACCCCGAAATGTTGAATATGCTCTGTCTAGAATTATTAGATTGGCCTGATCAGATATTACTACTGGGAGACTTTAACTGTACACTATAGATTCAACTAATCATTCTACCTCTCCCTGTGTGGTCAAGACTAGGGCATCTAGCCAGGAATTGCATTGGTTGCATGGGCTTGTGGGTGCATGGAAAGCATTATATCCGACTACACCAGGTTACACGTTCTATTCATCTCCACTTAAGCACTATTCAAGGATAGACATGATTTTCATTAAAAGAGGCTCTCTTCAAAATGTGGAAATGAAGGCCTGCCCTAAGATCATGTCTGTTCATAATCCCATATTACAGCTACTAAATGTATCGGGCGGGGGCATGGTCAGTTTTCATTTGTTCGCCATCTTCTCACCAATCCTGATTACTGTAAGGTCATGTAAAATTCTCTCACTGAATTTGTGGGTGTTAATACAAGCACCCCTTTGCCACTGGTGGTGTGGGATACAATGAATGCTTATATTTGGGGTATCAGAGGGCAGTTTATTTTTTGCCAAAACAAGTAGTGGAAAATGGCCCTCTCTGAAGGGTCACCCCGTACTTTTTGCCCTCTTCCTACTCTTTCTGACTTCCCTTTTGTTGGCTTTAGGACTCTAGGCACTTTACCACAGCTAACCAGTGCTAAAGTGCAAGTGCTCTCTCCCTTAAACATCGTAAAATTGGCTCTTACTCAATTGCCATATTTAATTTACTTATAAGTCCCTAATAAAGTGCACTAGACGTGCCACGGGCCTGTAAATTAAATACTACTAGTGGGACTGCAGCACTGCCACCCACATATGTAGCCCCTTACCCATGTCTCAGGTCTGCCATCAGAAGGCCTCTGTGTTCAGTTTCACTGCCACTTTTCCTTGGCATGTAAAAGTACTTGTCAAGCCTTAAACTCCCCTTTTTCTACATATAAGTCATCCCTAAGGCAGGCCCTAGGTATCCCATGGGGCAGGGTGCTATGTAAGTAAAAGGCAGGACATGTACTTATGTGTTTTAAATGTCTTGGTAGTGAAAAACCCACAAATTTGTTTTTCAGTGCTGTGAGTCCTGCTTCTCTCATAGGCCAGCTCTTATATACTTTCAAGTGGAAGGTTCTGATCTGGAAGGAGTAGCCCTGTCATGTTTAGTACGGGCAGAATGGTAATACAAAATCCTGCTTACTGGTTAAGTTGATTTCATAATACTATTTTAGAAATGCCACTTTTAGAAAGTGGACATTTCTCTGCACTTACTGCCTTCCGTGCCTTACAGCTTATCTCCAATCCATGTCTGTGCTGTGCTGGTTGACAGCTCACCTTGTGCATTCCACCCAGATAGCCATAAACACAGGACACTGAGCTGCATCTGCATTCATCTGCATACAGATGGGTTTCTCTGGTCAGGAAGGGTGGAAGGGCTCACACACTTCAAGGCCGAGTGACCTACACTCACACAAAGGAATTATAACTCCCTGCAGGCCACCTGGCAGACAGTGCTGGGTTAAAAGTGGAACTTGGCCACTTCAAAACCACTCTTTGAAGTTTCTCCCACTTTAAATGCAGTTTTGGCTGTATATATACTAGGTCTCTGACCCCACTAAATCAGACACTTCTGGATCTACAACTGGACTCTGTCAGAGGGAGTGCCTGGCTGCCCAAAGTACTCATCTGGACTGCTTTTTTGGAAGGACTGCTGCCCTGCTTGTTTCTCTGCTGCCTGCTGGCTCCTGAATCTGCTGGAAGGACTCTGCCTTCCCCACAAGTGCTCGCCAAGGGCTTGGATTGAGCTTACCTCCTGTTCTGAAGTTGCAGGGCCACAAAAACTTCACCCAGGAGAAGAAAATCTCTGTGCGTTGAAACATTGATGCAACGCCTTCAGAAATCAATGCAACGCCTGCCATGTGGCTGAAAAAATCGCTGCATCGCCTTCCGGATCAACGCAGCACCTACTTCTTCTTACCAGTGCGTCAAGGATTTTCAACACATCGTCCTTGGGTGTCAAAATATCCATGCATCGCAGTGGGGAACCAAGGCTGTAGTCCTGGAAATCAACATATCGCCTTGCAGCGTGGAAAGAAACAACGCATCGTCTGTGCCAGAAAATCCGATGCAGTGCCTTATTTTTCTCCACATCTCCTCCTCTGCAGCCCCTGTGCAGTGTTATTTTTTACGCATCCCAGGTACTATGTGATATAACGATACAACCACTGATTCTTAAGGATTGAGACTCATTTAAACTTTTAAAAAGTGATATCTTGACTTGTGCATATTGTATTCTTTGCCGTTTTGGTCATATTTTATTCAGATAAATATCATCTATTTTTCTAAACTGGTGTAGAGTGCGTTTTGTGGTGTTTTCACTGTGTTATTGTATGAGTTATAGTGCACATGGTTTACACATTGCCTTTTAAGTTAAGCCTGCCTGCTCTGTGCTAAGCTACCAGAGGGTGAGCACGGGATCATTTAGGTTGTGTTGTTACTTACCCTAACTAGGATTGTGGTCCCTAGTTGGACAGGGTGCTTGCTTCTGCCAAGTAGAGACCCAATTCCTAACAACAAGGATATACATAATAATGACAGACAGCTCAGCCAGGCAATTGTGCAATAGGAAACATCTCACACTTTAGCAGTAAGTTTTGGGAGTCATGATGAGCGAACCCTTCATGTTCAACTTAGGAATAAATGGCCCCAGCTGGGGCAAAATTTGAGGGAGAAGGTGGCTGCCAGCTATCTTACAAATAAGGCTCTACAATATGAATATGGGGAGCAGGTCGGTCGAGTTCTGGCCCATCAAATTTCAGATAGAAAGGATAAGTGTCTGATCCAGTGCATTAAAGGCATTGATGGATTGACTCACATCATTCTACAACATTTTCAAGCAGTTTTCATTTTTGTACCAGGGATCATAGAGCCAATCCCAAACTCTGTGTATGTCAGGACTCATGGGCTATGTTCAGGGCACCAGGCTGCCGGGCTTAAAGGAATCTCAGGCGTCAGCACTTCAAAAAGATATTGCCACTGGGGAATTAGAAGCTGCTCTTGTAGCTCTGCCTCAGGTAAGGCTGCAGAGGAAGATGCAATCTCTTTAGAGTTTTATGAAACATTTAAGGATATCATAGTTCCACCACTCCTTAGGGTAATACAGTGTATTGATGCAGAAGGGAAAGTGCCTGACACCTGGAATATGACTAATATCATGGTATTTGTGAAGAAGAATAAACCTCCAAATGAGATGGGCTTGTACCAACCCATCTCTCTGATAAATGCTGATGCAAAGATCATTGCCAAGGTTTTGGCCATGAGGCTTGTCCCTCTTTTACCAGATTGTGGGGCATATTTATACTCTGTTCGCGCTGAATGTGCATCAAAACATTTGAAGCACATTCGGCGCAAACCGTGCACCATATTTAAACTGTGACGCCCGAGCCCGCGGACGTCAAAATTCCTCTGTGTGCGTCATTTTTTGGATGCGGGAAACTGCCTTGCGTTAATGACATGCAAGGTAGGCTTTCCCTCCCCAAAAGTTACTTTAAGGCCTGTGCACCTTATTTATACTCCAGTGTCATTTTGATGCACAGGAGGGGGCGGGCCTTAAAAAATGGCGCACAGCCTGATGTGCGCCATTTTTTAACACCTGGGAGAGGACAGGCGTTAAGGGACCTGTGGGCTCACTTCCATGGTCTCTGACAATGGAAGGAGTCCAGAGGTGCCCTTCCCTGCGCCCAGGGACACCCCTTGCCACCCTCACCCACCCCTGGAGGACACCCATGGATGGGGAGACCCATCCCAGGTAAGTACAGGTAAGTTGAGGTAAGTATTTTTTTACATTTTTTTAAAGTGGCATAGGGGGGCCTGATTTGGGCCCCCCTACATGCCACTGTGCCCAGTGACCATGCCCAGGGGACAGGAGTCCCCTGGGCATGGCCATTGGACAAGGGGGCATGACTCATTTCAATTGGGGTTGTGGGTCAAAAAATTGCGCAAGTCCGGTTTGAGCCATGATTTGTGCCTCAAACCTGACTTGCACCATTTTTTTACGCACAACCCCCATTTTCCCCTACGCCGGCGCTGCCTGGTTTGAGTCATTTTCTTTTTACTCTGACCAGTCCGCAGCACCGGCTAACGTAATTCCTTAAATAAGGTGCCTGCATGGGGCGTAGGAATGGCGCTAGCCGGCGGTAACATTTTTGGCGTAAACCAGCTCCGGTGCTGGTTTGCGTCAAAAAGTATAAATATGGCCCTAGTATCTACACAGCAACATGATTTTATTCCATGTACAAATACTTCTAGCCATATCAAAACAGCATTGGCCGCCTTTGATGTTGCAGAAAGAACGGGTAAAAAGCGTGCTATGATTCTATTAGATGCAGAGAAGGCTTTTGACCGCGTGGCCTGGGACTGTTTGTGGATGACGATGGGGACCTTTGGGATTGGCGACTGATTCAGTAAATAGGTACAGTCCTGTATACGTTCCCGTCTGCTAAATTGGTCTATGCTAGGATTTCTTCATTACCTTTTAAGATTCAGTGGGGCACTTGGCGGGGGTGTCAACATTTCCCCTTTTTATTTGTACTCTATCTGTAGCCGTATTTATAATCACTTGAGATGAAGGTTGAGGTTTGGCCTATATCTGGTGACTGTGAACTTAAGGTTAGTGCATATGGTGATGACATTGCTATATACTCTTCTAAACCTTCAGTAGCTATGAAATGCATAATTGATGAGGCAGAGACATTCGGTACAGTCTCTAATTACAAATTGAATGTCGCCAAAACTCAGCTGCTGCTGAACTTTAAGCGGGATACTTCAATTTCTGGCATAGTAACCACCACTACCTATCTGGGTATCAAAATAAGTGTACAATTTGATAAGATTTTTAATTTAAATTATGAGCCCTTGCTTCAGTCTGTTATCTTTAAACTACGGCTTTGGAACAGGCTTCCAATAAGCATTATCAGCCATTCATAACTATGAAAGCCCTTCCCAAATTTCTATATTTGTTCCGTGCAATCCCACTTAGGCCCCTGAATTTGTTCTTCAAGAGATTGGAAGGGTCATAAGTAGTTTTATTTAGGGCTATAAGTGGGCTAGGCTTGGTATGCGTTTATTAAAACTACTTTACAGGCGGGGGACTACAGCTGCCTGATTTTAAGTTATATTTTTGGGCCGCATTTGCTGGCCGTTTGCACTATTTGTTTACTCAAGCAGAACCAGGTTAATCTTTTTTAGGCTATCGTTTGCCACTAGGTTCCGAATGCAGGCTCTTTTTTACAGAATAGTAGTCCCCAACTACTGCAAGTGGGTAAGATTTAGGTTTGTCATGGATGCGGTAAATATTTGGTGGGAAATCTGTGCTAAATATTTTTTTAAGCTGATACATGAGAATATGCCATTATTGGACAACCCAGCATTTCTGGAGGTCTTTCATGATCCTATTTGCAAGGCCTGGACTAGATTTCAAGCCACTTTTAACTTTCCTCACCATCATTTTTTAAAATATCTGCAGTTAAGAGACTATTCCTACTCTGGATGTAATCCTAATGAGTCTAGCAGGCTCTAACGTTCTTTCTAGTATGCATAAAGCTGGCCATAAGTCCTTAATTAGCACGCAGTAGCCAGTCGGCAGGGACCTGAAGGAGTACTTGGTCCCGCTCCACATGATGGCATGGACGGCAGGTCGGCAAAGCAGAAATCAGTAAGTGAAAGCAGGCAATGTGCTGGCCAATCAGAAGCACGTAAATTAGAGCAAGGTTGGACGAAGCCAATGGTAAGTTCAGGCAAGTAAACGGAGGATTCTGAGCCTCTTTTAAGATTTACATTTTTTATTTTACTGACAAAGAATTTCGCAGGCAGTCAAAACCTAAAAATGCAAAAACTGCCCAGGAAGATAAAACTTATAATTTTAGCTGGGAGAACAGCCACGTTTCTAGCTCTTTACATAAGTGCAAATAATTGGAAAGCTTGATGTTTTGATTGATAGTGGTAGATATTGCAGATCTTGGCAGCCAGAGAGTTTAAAAAGACCTCCGTGTATGGACCAATGGATCCTAGGAACACAGAGGTGATGAGCATCCATAGATCTCAAAAAACCGAACAGGCATATAATTTTTAAATTGCATCTTCAAAAATGTCAGATCTTTGCAGGTCCAGGCTTTGTGATAGATACATATGATCTTTAAGGTGCTACCTCTACTTATGGGAACACAATAAATGCAAGAAGAGAAGTTGAGATATGAGCCCACCAGTGCTGGCCTAGAACGAAATAGGCAGCTAAATTCTGATGACCTGCATCAACTGTATCATATAATTGGGAAGACCGTGATACACATCATTTAAATAGTCTAATTCTGAAGTAATCATTGACTGAGTAACCTTTTTCTATTCAGAGGTTTGTAGGAGGGGGGTGATTTCTCTTGACAAGCTGAGAAAACAATAGCAGACTGCCTGCAAACATGGATACTGGGGTAGAAAATAGACCTAAATCCGGTGGACACTATTTTTAATATTAACATTTGGCAACCCAAAAGAGAGAAGCTGTGTTCAACTTACATGATCAGCATCTATCTAAAATTAAATGTAGCTAAATTTAAAATTAATGTTTACAAACATAAAAGTTAATTTTTGAGAGTTGATCTGTAACTGGCTCAAAGTTACCCATCCGCAAAGTAATTTTGGTATCATCTGTGTAGCAGAAAAAATCCAAACCAGATGAGAAAGAACCCACATATAGATACTGAACAATGTAGGACATAATGATGATTCTTGATGCACCCTGCAGGAAGAGAACAGAAAAACGATTAATAGCAGGAAAGACCCACAGTTCAGCAACAATGGCTTGAGCCAGCCAAGGGCACTCCCCTCGGTCCAATGCTAAAGAGTCTTTGCAGCAGTTTGGAAAGGGGTATGACCTCTAAGACTGTGAAGAGATCCAGGAGAAAAAGAACTGCCAGGCCTCCAACATCATGTGTAGGTCTAACATTTTCCGACACCCTTAGGAGCACTGACTCGGTGCAGTGAGTGGGATGAAAGGCTACTTGAATAGAAGAGAAATCTCTAGTCTCTAGGGATGCTGGAATCGGACTACTTACAATCAATCAATCAATCAATCAATCAGGGATTTGTAAAGCACACTACTTGCCCGTGAGGGTCTCAAGGCACTGAGTAAGGCAGGGGGGAAAACGTGGGGGGGAGGTGAGGTGCTGCTACTGCTCGAACAGCCAGGTCTTGAGAAGTTTCCTGAAGGTAAGGAGGTCTTTGGTCTGGCTCATGTGAGTGAGAAGAGTGTTCCACGTTTTGGCGGTGAGGTGCGAGAATAATCTACTGCCGGTTGTAGTTCTGCGGACGCACGGGACAGTTTCGAGGGCGAGGTCGGCGGTGCGGAGATGCCGGTGCGGGGTGTAGAAGGAGAGTCATCTGTTGAGGTATTCTGGTCCGGTGTTGTGCAGTGCTTTGTGAGCGTGTGTGAGCTTCAATGATTTTTGCAGAAAGAGGAAGCAAAGAAATAGGACAACATAGAACACAGAATCCGTTCTTGCTTTTATTGTGATTTTTAAAAATAGCATCACAATAGCTTTTTTTTATAGAAAGGAAGGTCAAAATAAGAACCATTATCTCTTTCTCGAGCATCAGAAATGTAGGAGATCATGGGTCAAGAGATTTTTTTGTAAACATAGTTTATTGCAATTTCGGTCAACCTGTGAGCAGGTAAGCATAGTGTAAGATAACATACAGTGATCTACATAGACTCTGAGGGCAAGAGGTTCTTTCATCTACACATCCCTGCTCTAACAGCAATCAAATATTGCAACATCAACCCTACCCCCCCACCCCTCAACCTCCCCAACAGTGCCCCGCCGCCCAGTGATGATACTGGTAACATATCTGGACAGTTGTATTGTATGTAGGTGTGCTATGAAAGAGTCAACCCTCAACTCATAATGTAAGAGTGTATCCCTCGTCTAGTCCATCCGTAGGGTCCTGACCCGGGGTCATCCGTAATGGCACCAATGGACTGGGTCTATCGGCATCTTCACAAAGCATCCAACCATCATTCAATCAGGGGTCTGGTCCCAATCGACATTCCTCCTTAAAGGAGTCTAATATCGCATCCCAACCTTGCGCCGCCTCCAGGGGCCGCCAACCCCTTCTGGCCTCACCATGTAGAACAGCGCTCTCACACCCAGCCCACCTAGTTAGTTCTCTAGTCCATTGGGACAGTCTCAGCCCAACTGGATTCTTCCAGGACATCGCTATTTCCCTCTTGGCCAGTACGTAGGCCAAGTCCCGGAACCTGTTGGTTATTTTGTACTTAGCCGTGTGTGGAAACCAGCCAAGCACACAATGACCTATTGTGCAGGGGACTTCCCTTCCTATCGCTCCAGCAACCAGTCGGCTCACCTCCACCCAATACACCTCTGCCGTAGGGCAGCTCCAGAACATATGCCTAGATTCCGCCTTCTCTAGCCCGCACCTCGGGCAACGTATTCCCTCCGCTCCAAAGTACCTGCTGATCCGCTCAGAGGTGAGATATGCCCTATGTAGTACATAAAAATTAATACGCTTAAATCTGGCATTGCGAGTCATTTTGGGGAAGCCCCCCAGAATACGCTACCAGTCCGCATCGGATATAGTTGTGCCCAGGTCTACTTCCCAGGCCGATTTGAGCTGAGTCAAAGGCATGGTCCTATCCGCCTGGACCCTGCTGTAGAGATTAGAAACTGCCTTAAAGGTGCCAGAAGAAGTCGCCAAATATGTACAGGTTGTTTGTGCAGTGAGCTCTCCTGTCCGTCTCAGCCATTGTTTCCTGATACTAGCCACTACTGAGACATATAATAAGAAGTGCCCTCCTTGCAGACCGAATTGTGTCCGAAGGACTTCAAAAGGCATCAGCGTCCCCTCCATAAATAGTGCTCCTACCGTCTGTATCCCGGCCTCCACCCAGGACTGGAGTCCACCCCAGTCACCCCGATGGGGCAAAGCTCTTAGGGACAAGAGGGGTAGGTCAGGGGAGTAAGGGGCCTTTACCTTAAGTTTACGTAAGAAGCTCCTCCAACAGTGAGCGAGGACTTTAAATTCAAGGGAGTCATGCGTCCCAGTACCCGGACACCCCAACAACAGTTCGTATAATCTAGTCTCTGGGGGAGTAAATGCCTTTCCCCCCAACCCAGTCGCTGTTCTGTTGGCTATCCATTGCGCCAACCACTTGAGCTGCGCTGCCAAGTAGTAAGCCTCAAAGTCAGGGACCGCCAGGCCCCCGTCTGTGGACCGCCTCTGAAGTTTGGCCAGAGCCACTCGCTTCCGTCCATCCCCCCAGAGAAAAGCAATGACCATGGACTCCAGTTCTGCAAACATGGCCTTAGGAATCCATACTGGCAGGAAGATCATGGGTCAAGAGATGAGTCTAAATTCACCTCCAAAAGTTCAGCAGTCACAAACTCTTGCATTCACATGCTCATTGGAATTCATGGCAGTAGAGAGAAAATGAGGTGATGATCCATTACATTTTGTCAAAGAAGCATTTAGAAAGTCTTGTGCAAAGATCCTGTGGAGCGGGATGTTGGCAGAGAGGAAACTATGGTTGGAAAGTTCAGAAACAATGTTGAAAGTTTATTTTACAGAACGGGAAGCAGTTAAGACCTGGCCAAAGTATGGTGGGCTCTAGTTTTGGCTGACCTTGGCAAGTATCTCCATATTTGTTCAGTTCTTTGCATTTAGTAATGTATAATTGAAGTTCAGCATTAAGCCATTTCCTCGAAATGGGTTTTCTGATACAAGGGGCCCCTTGAAAATATACTCCCTTTTAGGGTTGAGCCTGCGAGTGCATGCACTAGCAGATTTGTGCTGTGTACACTAAAGGGCTTGAAGCCTGCCTGTCACTTATCATTTGTTGGCTTGCTTGGCACTCAGCTTTACAGCCTTGTAATTTGTAACTGCCTGGCATAATTTCCATTCCTTTGTGTGGAGCAGGGACCAAGCACTGACTGATTCAACGTAATCAGTGCCTGTCTGCTGCTCCTGATGTGATTGAGGTTCTATGTTGTTCTTTTTATCTTCTAGTACACTGCAAACAGACGGCGTGTAACTGGCAAAACCATGCCCAGCAGGACAAACAAAAGGAAATGTTTAATTTTTATAGCTAACTTTCTTTTATCTTGCCAAGTCATCTTTTCTCACTTTGCATTCATGATTTTTGTTTGTTTTTGCTCATGGGTGCTGTTCTCAAAAGATGACGATTATCTTGTTCAATATATTACAAAGCAACATTGTTTCTTCATTATGTGTAATTTCTGAAATGATGCTTTAACACATAATCATGCAGTACACCCCAAACCACCCCACTATAATCCGCCTCACTACAATCCACCTCAATCTACCCCACCTCACCCCACTCCAATCCATCCTACCCCAAGCCAATCCACTCTAACCCACCCCACTCCAATCCTCCCAACCCACCCCAATCTAATCTGCCCCACTCCAGTTTTCCCCACTTCAATCAAAACCAATCTACACCACTCCTAAACAATCTAACCCATTCCAATCCAAAACAATCCGCCCCACTCCAATCTACCCACTGCAATCCAAAACAATATGCCCCACTTCAATCCAAAACAATATGCCCTGCTCCAGTCTGCCCGATCCAAAACAATCTGCTCCACTGCAATCTGCTGTACTCCAATCCAAAACAATCTGCCCCACTCCAATCTTCCCCACTTTAATCCAAAACAATCTGCCTCACCCCATCCACCACACTCCAATCTGCCCCATTCCAATCCAAAACAATCTATCCCACTTGAATCTGCTCCACTCCAAATCCAAAACAATCTGCCCCACTCCAACCCGTCCCATTCCAGTCTGACCTATTCCAATCCAAAATAATCTGTCCCACTCCAGTGCGCTACCACCCTAATCTGTCCCATTCCAACCCAATCTACTCACCCCAATCCAATCCACCCCGGTCCATCTCAAGTCACTCCATTCCACTCCAATCCACCCCACTTCAATCCAATCCACCACACTCCTTTCCATCCTAATACAGTCTGCCAGTCTGCCCCACTCCAATCCAAAGCAATCTACCCCACTCTAGACTGCCCCACTCCAATCCAAAATAGTGTGCCCCACTCCAAACCACCCCACTCCAATATGCCCTACTCCAATCTATTTCAATCTGCTGTACTCCAATATGCCCCACTTTAATCCGAAACAATCTGCCCCACTCCAACCTGCCCCACTCCAATCCAAAACATTCTGCCCCCCTCCAATTCGCTCCACTCCAATCCACCCCAATCCACCCCATCTCACCCCACACCAATCCACCACACCCCAAACCAATCCACTCAAACCCACCCCACTCCAATCCTGCCAACCCACCGCAATCTAATCTGCCCCACTCCAGTTCGCCCCACTCCATCCAAAACAATCTACACCACTTCTAAACAATCTAACCCATTCCAATCAAAAATAATCAGCCCCACTCCAATCTACCCACTGCAATCCAAAACAATATGCCCCACTTCAATCCAAAACAATATTCCCTACTGCAATCTGCTATACTTCAATCCAAAACAATCTGCCCCACTCCAATCTGCCCCACTTTAATCCAAAACAATCTGTCCCACTCATATCCGCCCGCTGCAATCTGCCCCACTCCAAACCAAAACAATCTGCCCCACTCCAACCTGCCCCATTCTAGTCTGCCCCATTCCAATCCAAAACAATCTGTCCCACTCCAATGCGCCCCACTCCAATCTGCCCCATTCCAACCCAATCCACCTCACCCCAACCCAATCTACCCCAATATCTCAATTCACTCCATTCCATTCCAATCCACCCCACTCCCATCCAATACATCACAAACCAACCCAATCCAATCCAATCCACCCCACTTCAATCAAATCTGCCCCACTTCTTTCCACCCTAATATAATCTGTCCCACTCCAATCTAAAACAATCTACCCCACTCCAATGCAAAACAATCAGTCCCACTCCAAACCACCCCACTCCAATCTGCCCCACTCCAATCCATTTCAATCTGCCGTACTCCAATATGCCCCACTTTAATCTAAAACAATCTGCCCCACTCCAACTTGCCCCACTTGACCCTGCCCAACTCCAATCCAAAACAAAACACCCCAGCTCTATCACTTCAATCCAAACTACCCACCCCAATCCAGTTTAATCCACCCCAGTCCAACCCACCCCCTCCATTTCAGCCCACCCCACACCAACCCACCCTACTCCACTCAATCCACCCCACTCTACCCCAGTTAAATCTACCCCACTCTACTCCAAAACAATAAACCCCACTACCTCAACCCACTCTGCACAACTCCACTGTCTGCCACTGAACCACTAAGCTCTACTCCCCTCTACTCAACTCTACAACACTCTACTCTCCCACTCCACTCTGAAACTGCATGCCACTAACTTTTAGTCATGCTGGACAGCAGCCACACTGGTGTACAACACTGCATACACATTGCCAAAGCCAATAGCTCTTGTACAGACGAGATCTATTGGCTTTGCCAATGCTTGTTAAGGCTTCTATTATCCAAGAGTTATAGCTGGTAACTGTAACTTCTGCGTATTCATTCTCTAAGCTCAAGGTCGTAGTGCCGGGAGCCAAAAAAGATTCGGAAGTGAGCCCAGAGAAGGGTCTTTTAATAATTTTATGTGGGACGTCATCTTGATTCCTTGTTGGAATGTGTCCTAACTCAAAACAGATTGCTTCATGATCAGCACAAGGCAGAAATAAGGATATGGAGGCAGAAAGGATGACTTCATTGGAGTACATATAGTCAAGTATATATTTCATGCCTAATGTGTACAGGCTTTAACCTGTTAGAACATATTAAGTGCAGTGCAAGTCTTTGTTGTCCAGGGTGATTTGTGCATGTGTTATGTGTGAGATGTGTTGGATGTCCTTGTGCTGGATGAATGATTTCTTTGCAAGAATGCAGTGATTGTAGCAGAAGACTGAGGGTCCTCTTATTGCATTTAACATCTTACATATGTTTATGCCCTACAAGCCCTGTAGCTCATCTAGGGGTGAAGATGGAGGAGTCCACATGTACAGCCTTCCGGGCACATACTCTGCTACATGAAAAAAGATTGATCAAAACAAGTACTGCAGCTTCCAGATTTGCTAGGAGATATGAGACCCTCGCTCGAGATATCTGGACTATCACTCTCATATGACACTCAGTAGAACCACCTGCAGTCTCCCCCTTTGTCCTGCACTAGAAGGTGTCCGGAACGGGCAAGGACACTGCTCAGGAAATCTACTCCCTTGGAATTGTACGTTCCTGTGACCAGTTATTGCTTGCCCCACCACTCCTTTTTGGAGAAAGCCTGGGACAAATTGTGCTGCTATAGTTGACCGGAGGTATTGATTTGAACATAGTACACCTTTTGATTGACATTGGTTTCTGGCCACAGACCTTGAACTAGTTTCTTGTATTCATCGTTACTTCTGGGGATACCTTGCAGAGAAGGTGAACTTACCGGAAACAGGATTTTGAAATGTTGCTATTTCCACTGCAATGCTGATACCAAGCTTTGGGTTGTAGAACCCTCTATGTTACTGAGGCTTCCCACAGAAGCAGAGGAGGACATAATTCTTATTGGCGGAGTTTGTCGAGGGCACATAATGATCATGCTGATTATATTAAGACCTCATGCGGTGGTGTTAGAGACAGAGGCCAGCTACATAATTATACGATGTGAGGTAGACGTGAGTATTTTGGAGGAACTTTCTTGCTCATTAAGAGCTCTGAGACAGCAGGGGAAAGTAGGAAAATGTTGTAATGACCTTAGTTCTAAACAGAAGTATGGCCCAAGCTTGTAGTTGAATGCTTGCTAGTCAAAACCCTGAAAGGCTCTGGTATATAAGCTGCTGGGAGATTCTCACAGACCTCAGCACAAGAATGTTCTGATGGCTGCCCTTCTGGGATGCATACCCTACCTGACCAAGTAGAAAGGCAGAGATGGATTGACCTTTAACTCTGTTGGACAGTGGCTGGATTGACTGGACTGCATTGAAGGGTTTGGTACTGCTCTTCTTCCTCTAAAGGATCCCCTAAATGCAGATTCCTCCATGTAATTACAGTTTCTAACGTACAATAGCAAGCCTACAGTTGTGTTTAGCTGGGCGTCTTCTGTTTTGCACATAGGCGCTGGAAGTAAGGGCAAGAGGTTCTATAGTGCTCCCAAAATAACCACACTGGAGTTCTGAAGGTGAATGAGTAATAGAGACGCCCTTACAGTTTGTTTTCACCCTGTCACATTTGCTGTGCCTTCAAATACAGAGGCCAAATGCTAGGCTTTTTCTTCTGAGAAATTGCTGTTTATTCTTTAAACATTGAGATTGGTGTTTACTGTTTTGTCTCTGACTTCAAAGTGAGAGGACACTTTAAAGTGCACTTAGTGACAATCTTGCTGGTGTGAAAGGCTGTAGGATGTGAATTTTTTCTACCAACAAAATTTAAACACCTGTATATAAACTGTACAAATATTTCAAAATATAGCAGCAGTTCGGAAAGCACAAATGAAGTGTTTTTTTCTGTAAATTTAAAGTGCAATAGAAACAAAGATTTTCATAGAATCAAAATAAATCAAAACACTTTACTAGGTGATGTGCCAATAATTTGATTTCCACACGCTATCACTTTTGCACTAAACAACTTTATCAATAAAACTGTATGTAGAAAACTATCTGTCTGTAAATGACAATGCACTACCACAACATAGTTTAGCAATACATTTGTGATACTGTGCTTCAAAAGGCACTACCAGTTTAATAATAAACTCTTACCATTGTCATATTGAATCAGTGTGGCCAATTAGCTACACTTGTTTTCAGGATCCCTATGAGTTCCATGGTGCAAAACTGATAGCAGCACCCTAGTCTGCAAATTGTTCTTGCACCCCCGGAGATGCAGGAGCTCCTGCCTCACTGATACCTTCAGACAAAACTAGCTGATGAGAAGAAGAAAGAAAGAAATGGAAGTGTGAAAATAACCAAGTTTTCACCTGTTTCTTGAATTTATGTTGATCCGTAGTAGTACATACATAGAATGGCAATTGGTTACCAATAGTAAGAGAAAAGGCTTAACCATGACCATTTCTCTGAGCCCGTGAAATTCAAAGTAATGGCTTGATCAGCAGATCTCACTACATACAAATAGAAGATTTAAGGAAGTATGTTCATTAGAAAGTTTATGACCTTCTCATAAACTGTACTGTGAACAATACACAAAACTTTGAATGTAACAGATCTCTGGATTGGTTGCCAGTGCAGGGTTTTTAAGAGATGAGTAGATGCACACATTCTATCCCACCAGTTAGCAGCCAGGCAGGAATGTATGACGGTATCCCGAATGCCATTGCAACGATTGGCTTTATAACTCAAGCGTTATAACGACAATGCCTTTCTGATGAACTTTATTACAATAAAAGCCTTTACCACGGAAATGTAAGTATTTAACGGGTAAGTATAAATCCTTTTTACATATATATATATATATATATAATACATATATATACATAATGTATGGTTTATTGGTTTATTTTTACTTGTAAATTACTTAGAGCCTGATTTATGAAAGGTTAGTGCCACCTTTGCGTCATGTTTTGATGCAAAAGAGGTGCAAACTTACAAAATATAGTTATATTTTGAAAAAGAAAAGGTTTTCATAGGTGCCATTGGTGCATGGCGTGGATATAGAAAAAGTTGAGTCACCTTTTTAAAAAAAAACAATTGACATCCAGGGACCTTACAATCGTAGGACAGAATGTGCGGTCTATGTATTGGTGTGTTGATGTGGTCTATGATACGTAGGCAGCACAAACCATAACCATAACCAATAAGGACTGGTTATACCCAGTAGCCCAGCACTTTGCAGAAAAACATGACTATGTCACAAATTATTTGAAATACTTTGACATAGATGCGATGCCAGTACATCCCAAGGGGGGCAAGAGGGAATGAACATTGACTCAGAAGAAGAGTAGAAACATCATGAAATTGGACAGCATGACCCCCACTGGGCTGAATATGGAGGAGAAATTATACAGATGAAGAGATCGAAGGGTTTGAATTTTTGGAGTTAAAAAACAATAATGTAACATGCTAGTAGGAGCAAATTACTACAACATTGTAACCTTGACAAGAATGGGGAAATGAACCGTTTTTCTTTCATTATGACAATTAATGAGAGCACTATTGCAGAAAGTTGACCAACACATGTGTTATGTGGTGAAAAAGAATGTTAATGGGAATGTGATATGTTCAATTTAGGCAATAAGGATATAAAATCAGACAGATACAAATCAGGCATGGGTAGAAGAAGGATTGAGTGAAAAAGATTGCATTCAGCAGTCCAACTGAAGGATATAGAAGTCCTTTTTTAACTGTACCCACTAGGGTTTGATAAGTGTAA